>NC_069508.1:70250354-70535354 GCF_027579735.1 Bombina bombina
CGGAGAACAATGGGTTTTTTATTATTATTATTATTATTATTATTATCATTTATTTGTATAGTGTCGCCAAATTCCGTAGCGCTGGGTACAATGATAGGGGCATACAATGACAAAGATTTGTGATAAAAAACAAAACATAACAAAACTAAACAATTCTAGCACAGGAGGAAGAGGGCCCTGCTCGGGAGAGCTCACAGTCTATAGGTTTAGGGTGCATATTCCGTAGCGCTGGGTACAATGATAGGGGCATACAATGACAAAGATTTGTGATAAAAAACAAAACATAACAAAACTAAACAATTCTAGCACAGGAGGAAGAGGGCCCTGCTCCGGAGAGCTCACAGTCTATAGGTTTAGGGTGCAGAGACATAAGGTTGGGGTAGCTTGTTACATTGGTTGTATTTGCAGCAGTGAGTCAGGCAGTTCATGTACATGTATTAGTTTGGTTCGGATGCGGGATGTAGGAGAGATGGTAAGCCTCTCTGAATAGGTGGGTTTTCAAGGATCATCTGAAGCTATACAAGGTTGGAGACAGTCTAATGGAGCGGGGTAGTGAGTTCCAGAGGACAGGAGCAGCACATGCGAAGTCTTGGAGGTGGGAGTGGGACGTAGAGATAACAGGAGTGTAGAGGCGTAGGTCAGAGGTTGATCGAAGAGGATGGGATGGGGAATATTTCACGATGAGAGAGGAAATATAGTTAGGCGTTAGACTGTTGAGTGCTTTGTAGGTTAGGGCTAATACTTTAAATTGTATTCTGGAGTGTATGGGGAGCCAGTGTAGAGACTGGCAGAGCGGAGCAGCTGATGTAGATCGTCGACTTAGGTGGATGAGTCTAGCAGAAGCATTCATAATAGATTGGAGGGAGGAGAGGCAGTGTTTTGGAAGGCCATTTAGGAGTAGATTGCAATAATCAATGCGTGACAGTATGAGGGAATGAATAAGTATTTTTGTAGTTTTTTGAGTAAGGAAGGGACGAATTCTGGAAATGTTGTGTAGGTGTGAATGGCAGGATTTGGTAAGCATTTGTATATGTGGGTTGAATGTGAGTTCTGAGTCTAGTGTGACCCCAAGGCAGCGGACCTGGGGTGAGGTATTGAGAATAGAGTCTCCAACCATCAGAGAAATGTCAGGTGTCAGATGTCTCGAAGAGGGGGTGATAAGAAGTAGCTCAGTTTTGGACAGATTGAGTTGGAGGTAGTGTGAAGACATCCAAGAGAAAATTGCAGAGAGGCAGTCAGAAATCTGGTTGAGTAAAGAGGGAGAGATATCAGAAGAGGAAAGATAGATTTGGGTATGATCAGCATATAGGTGGTACTGGAATCCAAAAGAGGCTATAAGTTTCCCAAGGCAGGATGTATAAATAGAGAAAAGCAAGGGGCCCAAGACAGAGCCTTGCGCTACTCCAACTGAGAGAGGCATAGGATCACAAGATATGTTGTTAAACGAAACTGAAAATGAGCGGTTTGAAAGATATGATGCAAACCAGGAGAGGGCTGTGTCTCGGATGCCAAATGAATGTAGTATTTTTAGGAGGAGAGGATGGTCAACTGTGTCAAAAGCTGCGGACAGGTCAAGAAGAATTAGTAAGGAGTAATGGCCTTTTGTTTTAGCTGATAACAGGTCATTTGTTACTTTAGCAAGAGCGGTTTCTGTTGAGTGTTTAGGGCGGAAACCAGATTGTAGTGGATCAAGTAAGGAGTTAGTTGTGAGAAATTGAGTTAGCCAATTATAGACTAGTCGTTTCAATAATTTTGAAGCAAAGGGAAGTAAGGAGACCGGTCGATAGTTAGAAGGTGTGGAGGGGTCAACCGAGGGCTTTTTTAGGATTGGAATGATTGACGCATGCTTGAATGTGTCAAGAAATGTGCCAGCAGTAAGAGATTGGTTAAAGAGATGAGTTAGGGTAGGGGTTAGTGAAGCAGAGAGAGAGGGAATAAGTCGTGAAGGAATAGGGTCAAGTGGGCAGGTTGTGAGATAAGCCAAGGAAAGGAGTGCAGATACTTCTTCCTCTGTTACAGGAGGGAAGTAGCATAGATTTTTGTTAATAGAAGAGGTGGGTAGGATCGCTGGGTTTGCGGGGTGCGAGGTGAAGATCTCTTTTCTAATGGTGTCCATTTTATTTTTGAAGTGATCAACAATAATTTGAGCAATGAGGTTGGTAGTGGGCGGGGGGCAGGCGGACGTAGAAGGGAGTTAAAGGTTGAGAACAGTTTTCTGGGGTTGGATGCGTGAGATGACACAAGGGAGGAGAAATAGACTTGCTTGGCCAGGCTGAGCGCAGAGTTGTAGGACTTAAGGGTGAATATATAGTGTTGGTTGAGAACAGTTTTCTGGGGTTGGATGCCTGAGATTACACAAGGGAGGAGAAATACACTTGTTTGGCCAGCTGAGCGCAGAGTTGTAGGACTTAAGGGTGAATTTATAGTGTTGGAAATCAGCAGAGGTGCGTGATTTCCTCCACTGCCGTTCAGCAGCCCGTGAGCATCGCTGAAGATATCAGGTCTGTTTTGTGTGCCACGGTTGCCGGGTTTCTGGTAAACACACACAGGGAGCAGTCTCTTATTTATATGTGTTTTTACTATTTTTTCATTTTTAATAAGAGTGCTTAATCACCTTTTATCTTTATTAATTACAGTAAAAGTTAAGTTTTTTAATTACCTTTTCGGTCCTCCCATCCTCTTAATTAATTTTTGATTGTACACACTATCCTCTTTCAGTTTAAGTGTGCTTATATAATGCTTTCTTCTCTTCTTTTTTCTTTTCTTATAGGTTTTTAGATTTTCTCTTCTGCTTACCTAAAGAAGGGAAAACTGACAAAGCCACAGTTCCTGCAGATAAAATCTGAGCAGAAAAATCCCCAGGTAAATACATACCCCCAGGTGGATGAGAGGACACAGAAGGCACATTATGAGAAACAATTAAGGCTTGGGATGTTTGAGGAGAAAGCTGGGCATTTTACGTACAGCATTATCCTGAGAGACAGTAGGCTCAGAAGCGAGTAATTTTAGTTAAACAAGAGGAACAAAGTTGCATAGGCAGGACAATTTGGGCCTTTAAACATAGTAAACATGTATCCATAGAAATGGATTGATCCTGTTCAGAGTCCATAGCAGAAAATAAACAGGTCCCACAAGTAATAATCAAAAGTAAGCAAAATAAAAGAAGCAGATTATAAAATCCAGAATTGTCTGAGGCTCCTACCGCCAAGAGAGATATCCCACTAGTAAGTGGAAATACTCTCCTCCTAAAAGATCCTTGTCCTGAGTAGATGATGTTAAAAAGATCACCAGAGACAAGTAGACACTGGAGCTCCCTCCGTAATGACAGCTATTAATCTCGCAACGGCACCACTAAACCAGAAGTGCAGGCGTCACGTGAGCGGGACCAAATAACTCTGTGCAATACTTTTTACTAGTGTAAAAAGGGTGCAAAGAAAAAAACATTTAAAAAACGGCTCACCCCTTATAAAATTATTAAAAAATCAGCCTCAATAGTCAATATGACTTCTGTCCTGCAAGCTCCTGCTAAAAATATAATAAGACCTAGGGAACCTAATAAAGAGTATCCATTATTGTTAACCCCATATATCCCTTAGCCATCATGTCTCATTCTGAGAGCTAAATATATTGTCCTCATATAAATCCTCTATATTAAAAAATAAGGATTGTTATGTCCCAGAAAAAAAAAAACGGATCTGAAATAGAGGTTTAACTTCTTAAGTGCTGCTGATCCTTAGGTTTGGCAAGTGTTTCACTCCCTGTCATAGACCTGTAGGAAAAGAAAGAACAGAGTAACCAACAAAGGGGTAGCAAAGTGTTAAAAGTAAAGCAAAGACTTCATCGCCACATTTTAACTGCTAAAAGCCACCACTACTCTTACTCAAGAGATTGACATGGACACAGCTAGAACCCAATCCATTCTTGCAAGGAAACATACCCATAAAAGGATTAAAAATCTTCAGACACCAACTTTGCATAACCTCCATTGACAGAGGCAAAGGGAATGACTGGGGGTTATGGGTAAGGCAGTTACACTTAACAGCTTTGCTGGAGTGCTCTTTGCCTCCTCCTGCTGGCCAGGAGTTGAATATCACACTAGTAAATTGAATTATGTCGTGGACTCTCCATGTCATAGGAAAGAAAATTAGTTTATATATTTGCTTTTCCAATTGGAAAAAAAACTGTAATAAATTCAAATCCAATTATTGGCCAAAACGGATGCCCACATTAACAAAATTTGGCTGAACTAAATGTTGTAAAAATTTGAAACATCATTTGGATGAAACAAATTGTTAGTCTGTGCACATCTCTGCTATCTATAATTTATATATCTATTGTTGAAATATATCACTCAATATTAAACATAGGACAAATTTCTTACTTGTCTAATACAATTTCTAACTTATCTGGGACTAGTAGACTAGAGGACTAGATTTTATTACTTGATCAGTAATATAGTATTATAAATAATACAATAATTAAAAAAAATCAGTAGTATCAATCAATAGACACATTTTTAGATAATAATATTGCTGAGAAATTGAATATGTACATCAAAGAATAGAAAACCCAGAACTCTAAAATGACCATACAGCTACTAAACTCACTATATAGATGATGATGCTTCATTTTAAAATTGTATATAAAAGTAAAAATAACTTTTGAGAATTTTGACTTTGATTTACCAGTATATTCACTATATTGTTTTTATCCCTCTTGGATATCTTTGGAGCTCAGAAAATAGCAACTATGCTCCAGGTTAGTAATTTGATAATATAGATAGTGACATTCAGTTACAACTACTTATATGGGAAATGTACTACTAGTAAATGAGTAAAGCAATATGGGCTTTTCAGATCTAATGATGTAAACAAATAGCTAAGCTCAAAGGGACTAGTCTTCAGTGATCAATCATAGTAATGAATCCTATAAAGCTGAAAGAGAGTCAAGGGCTATGAAAGTGAATAACGTACACTTTCAAATCAGGAGTGCACATATATCCTTGTTATTCCTGATGTTCTATGGATTACTGGCTCAACATGATTTATTTTCAAGTTCATATTGTCCATTTAGAGTTAAAAAGAAATATAAGATTATTTGTACAGTGTTTGATAACAACTGGATTCCTTTTAAACCATGGTGTAAGTATTTAATACTTTCACAGAAGATTGAAAATATAATATTTAACGCAACATTAAGAAGTACAATTAAGGAATTAACAAGAAACATAGTAGAGGGCTCGCTACTAAACTAATGGGTAATGGCCTCACCCTACGCATTTAATTGGGGATCTTAATCAATGGATTTTTTTATAATATATATATATATATATATATATATATATATATATATATATATATATATATATATATATGAGCAAAAGAGAGAGACCGCACTCATAGGACTTAATATCACCACATCGATGGCATTTAATAAACAGTTACAGATACTGTTTATTAAATACAATCGAGGTGGTGATATTAAGTCCTGTGAGTGCGGTCTCTCTCTTTTGCTCCTATTGTACATATATGTACTGCACCTAGGCATTATCAAGGAACGTGAGTGCTTGGTGACCACAAATTTTGATATATATATATATATATATATATATATATATATATATATATATACACATACACACACATCTTACAATCCATTACAGGTTTTATAGTGCATACATTATAACAACCTGATTTTGGATTATTAAGCCATGTTGTAGGCATAAACAATTACTTAGGATGATTAATTTGTTTAGTTAGAAAACAAATTTGACATGCTACCAGGTTCTTACCTGAGCGGGGTAAGGATCCCTTTAATCCGAAGACTGGAAGCAAGATTACACTAAGAAGGAGAGCCTTGTGTGCTAATGGAGTCGGGGGCTGTGTTAAATGAAACTGGGTTTGTACGGCTGTGCATTTCTATTTTGGGTGTTTGTATTTTGCGGGGCTATTAGATTAGGTGTAATTGTTTTTATTTTTCATAATTACATTTATTATTTTTTGTAATCTTAGTATTTTAAATTTTTTGTAATTTTAGTGGGGTTTTTTTGTAATGTTAGATTTTTTTAATTTTTTCATAGGATTAGCTTTTTTTAAATTTGTAATTTAGTATTTTTAATTGGTAGTTTTTTTTATTTTATTAGAATAGTAAGGTTAGGTTAATTTATAGTTTAATGTTAAGTTTATTTTTATTTCACAGGTAAGTTTTATTTATTTAAATATAGTTATATTGTAATTTTAATTTAAAGTTAGGGGGGTGTTAGGTTTAGGGGTTAATAGTTTAATTTAGTGTTTTGCAATGTGGGAGGCTGAGAGGTTTAGGGGTTAATAGGTTTATTTATTGTCGGCGATGTCGGTATGTGACGGTTTAGGGGTTAATAACTTTATTATAGTGTTGGCAATGTCGAGGAGCGGCGGTTTAGGGGTTAATATACTTAAATAGTGTTGGCAATGTGGGTGGACGGCAAATTAGGGGTTAATAAATGTATTTAATAGTCGCAATGTGGGTGGCAGATTAGGGGTTAATAAGTTCTAAATAGTGTTTGTTATGCGGAAGGTGGTGATTTAGGGGTTAATAGGTAGTTTATGGGTGTTAGTGTACTTTGTAACAGTTTAGTTATGAGTTTTGTGAAACTTTTTTTTCCGCAAAATCCATAACTACTGCTCTCAGATGGCGGTATGGATCGTGTCGGTATAGGCTGTAATGCAAGCATTTTAGCCTGAACGCACAACCTGTAATACTCTTGCTATGAAAATCCCACAATCAAAAGTCATTATTTTGAGGGCGGAATGGACGTTGCGTTACAGGCTAAAATGCTTGCGGTATAGCTTTGCCGACACGACTCGTAATATGTGTTCCTGGCCATTCCAGCGTAATGGCCAATTTTTCAGCGTTAAAAGCCGTGACGCAAAACTCGTAATCTAGTTGAATAGAAGTAAATTGCAAAGTTGTTTGAAATTGTATATTCTATTCAAATCATGAAAGAAAATGTTGGGGTTTCCTGTCCCTTTTAGTACTAGACTGGACATTTTGTCCCTTCAGGTGAAATACAAAAACAAAATTGAAATTATGCAAGATAAATAATCTATTTTGGAATAAATAGAAAATGCTGATAAAAATGGTTCCTACATTGTGTAATGTGAGCACTGAAGTATGGAAACTTAATTTAGTTTTGCACCTGCAAGTCCATGAAAATAGCCATAGTTTTTCTAATGAAAATAGGCATTTTAGATTTCATATGATAATATCTGTGTGATCATTTGCATATTGAACCTTATACCTATATTGTTAGATTATTGGTACATTTGTATATATTGATAGTAGATTTATTGGTACATTTGTATATATTGATAGTGCTACTAATACTTTCCTCAGAATTTTTTGTGCCTCTCATTGATTTTTTTGCATTCACTATACATACCTTTTAGACATAGGGGTGACTTTCTATATCTCTGGTAAGATGTGGGATAGTTGAGGTTAGCGCAAGAGTTATATCCTATACTATTTTACATTTGCTGCTAAGATATCTTCAGGTATCGTTAGGAAATAATTTTTGCCCGATATAATCGGAGACCGATTTATCAGAATTTGTAGACATACCACTGCAAAAATATATAAAAAATCTTCCTTCACATGTAAAAGGACACTACACATATACTCAATATATTAGAGAATTTTTAATTGAAAGGGGAATTAATATTAGCTACGTGTGACGTGACTTATTAGTACACTAATAAAGAGCACAAAAAGGGCATAGAAGTGGAAGAATATTTCTTGAAAAAGGAGAATGAAGATAGTAAGAAATTGAATGATTTTATTTTGAAAAATATCAGGTTTATTTTGACTTTAATTTAATGGGAAAATTTATATTCAGACCAAAGAAACGGCGATGGGTACAAGATTTGCACCCAGCTATGCCAATCTTTTGTCTAGGGAAAATGGGAGAAAGATTTCCTGGAAGAGCATAGAATGGATTCAAACCTCGTACTCTTTAAAAGATTTATTGATGATATATTGGTAATATGGAAGGGTGATATGGAAAACTTAGATTAATTCTTCAGGGATATGAACTCTAATAATATTGTCTTAAAGTTCACATACAACTACAGTAAAGACAAAATTACATTCTTAGATTTATTATGATTGAAGATAAGACTTTAGTAACCATAAATCACTTTAAGGAGGTTGACTCCAATAATAATGTCCATTCTAAAAGTTGTCACCTACCTCAGTGGATTGAGAATACCCCCAAGGGACAGTTCAGAATACGTAGGAACTGTACTAATATTGCTATCTATGATGAACAAGCCTCTATTTTAGAGGGTAGATTTATGGAAAGGCAATATAATACTACATTTATTAAGAAAGCTAAAAATGAAGTAAGGGGAAAGGATAGAAACCTTATGCTCAAAAAATGGGACGAGACAAGACAAAGATGAAAAATTGATATTACCTTTTATTACAAATTATAATTGTAACCATAAAAATATGGAATACATTATACGTAAACATTGGCATTTGGTCAAATCATACAACATTTTGGGAACAAATATATCAGACAGTCCTAGGTTCATATATTCGAAAGCCCCACTTTAAAGAATTTTCCCAAGTGAATACAGGAGACCTACTAAAGGAAAGAAATGGTAGATTTAAAAGGACAGAAACTATGTGGGTCCTATCCCTGCTATAGCTGTAAAGCATGTGAGTTCACTAAGAAAACTAAATCATATACATCTACAAGTAATGGGAAAAAATATGAGATTAAAGATGTAATCAGGTGTATTGATAAAGGTATTCTATATTCTTCAATGCTCTTGTAAGCTCCAATATTTGGGAGAAATTACAAGGACTATATGTGAAAGAATTTGAGAGCATATCAATAATATAGAAAAAGGTAATCTTGAAACTCGCCAGTACAACCATTAAAAAGATTTAATGTGGTGGGGTATTAAAAAAGTAAAAAAGAAGAATTGGAGAGGAGGTGACTACCAAAAACAGATTTTGAAAAAAGAGGCAGAAATGATTAATCAAGTAGGAACACTGTATCCTCTTTGATTAAATTCCAAATTTGATTTAAACCCTTTTATTTTGAATTCATTTGAATATTTAACACCATATAATTAAAACACAGTAGTATTATAGAATTATTTTTTAATATAATTTGTTTTTCTCATCCTTTAAATTATGTTTACATTCTTGTAAATATTGTATTGAGCCATGTATAAGAATATAGGCTCGCTACTCATAGGATTTTTTTTTTAACTTACCACCTTTAAGAATGTATACTATCTTAAGGAAGAACATCACCTTTAAACAAGTAATCGGCATTACCCAATCACAAACATTGAAAGGGTATTTAAACCGAAGATTTGTATTAAGGACCATCTTGATAAAGCCTGTCCACAGGTGAAACACATTGATGACATTATACTGAAGTTACAGAAAGTATATTGAGTTCACGGAACACTCTGCACAGAGTTAACAAGAAACACTACCAATGTCTGCATTGAATCTCCTGACAGTTTGACTGTATTATACAGCCAAAATTTAGGGACACGGATTGAGTGTGAAACCTCCTGTGACCACTCTACGTCACTCACAGCTCATCTGGGACCTCATCGGAATACTCACTGAATGCAGACTGTGAAAGAACACGCTAATCTCCCACCGCAAGTGTGGCGTCTGGCATATACAAGGGGAGCAAGGTATGTTTCCAGTGAATCCGTGTGAGTTAGACTACTCAAGAGGTCGGATGTACAGGGCGTGATTGTGAAAAGGTAACATTGACACCACTCTGATTACTTGTATCAACTTGAGTTTGTCTCTGCTATAGAAATAGCAGTTCATGTGACTATTTGGATCTATCAGCTTTATATTAACTCCAAGTGTACTAGCCACTGTGAGCAGGATTTTAAGCTCTATATGTTGGACTTTTAATGCAGACTTTTAATCTTGGCAATTTTTAAGCCTTTCTCCTAGCATGGCATGTTATTGAGCCTTTTAAAATTGTTAGTGACCGGTCACATATTGTTATTGTATTATTGATTAAATATATATTGTTTCTATATAAAATTCATATGATACTACCTGTGTGATCATTTGCATATTGAACGTTATACCTATATTGTTAGATCATTGGTACATTTGTATATATTGATAGTACATTTATTGGTACATTTGTATATATTGATATTGCCACTAGAACTTTCCACAGCACGTTTTGCGCTTCTCATTGTCATTGATTTTTTTGCATTCACTACACATACCTTTTAGTCATAGGGGTGACTTTCTATATCTCTGATGAAGCGCATGTGCTCATGCGCGAAACGCGTAAGATAGGGGCTTACCTGTTGGTTTTCATGGAAGCCTGCTCCTAATAAAACTCTTTTGCATTCACCTTTTTCCTCATTCTACTGACTTTCTATATCTCTGGGAAGCTTTGGGATAGTTAAGGTTAGCGCAAGAGTTATATCCTATACTATTTTACATTTGCTGCTTAGATATCTTCAGGTATCGTTAGGAAATAATGTTGTGCCTAAAGAAAGCAATTAGTCACAAGCATCTCATATTATTGTACACGTGTAAAGATTGTCTAATTAAAAATATTTATATTAAAAAAAAAAATGGCTGCAAGTGAATATGACAGTGCTTTCTGTATTCACTAAAAAAGGGTAAATACTTGCAAACTATTAGATTCTTGTCATATTAAGAAAAGGGCTCAGCAAAAAAGTGTTTCCAGTATTACAGTGTTAGAGATATTTAACCCAAAAAATTTATTTCATGATTCAGATAGAGCATGCGATTTTAAGCAACTTTCTAATTTACTCCTATTACAAAATGTTCTCTGTTCTCTTGGTATCTTTATTTGAATAGCTGGAATGTAAGCTTAGGAGCCAGACCATTTTTGGTTCATAACCTGTGTAGTGCTTGCTGATTGATGACTAAATGTAGCCACCAATCAGCCAGCGCTACCCAGTGTGCTGAACCAAAAATGTTTTGAGTACTTTGGTGAAAACTCGCCACTTTTTAATTGGTGACAAAAAAACCCAGTAAGAACTGTAGTGCAAAAATCTTTATAGAATTACACTGGGATTTGAGAGAAAATTTAATATATGCCCATGAAAAGCCCATGTTTAGCCCATATTACAATAAATAAACTATTATACTTTGTATTTTGTACTTTTATGTACAAACATAGTAACATAGTAGATGAGGTTGAAAACAGACAGAAGTCCATCGAGTTCAACCTAAAAAAATATAGAGCAAAATACTTACAAAAAGCTCTGGTTAAACTTAAATAATCCCGCTAAAAGGTGACCCATTTAATACAAGCATTCATATCCATGAATTTTGTTTCTAGACAGAAATGTATCCAAACAATTTTTAAATGTATCTATGGTATTAGCATTCACTACCTCCTTTAGTAATGAGTTCCACAATTTTATTGTTCTTACAGTGAAAAAACGTTTCAGGAGATTAAATCTCCATTCTTCCAATCTTAAATTGGGACATCTTGTCACAAACAATTTTCTTGGAATAAACAGAGCTTCTACCATCTCTGTATATGGGCCTTATATATTTATATAAAGTAATCATGTCACCTCTTAAGCACCTTTTTTCTAAAAAAAAAACAGACCCAGTTTGGCTAGTCTCTCCTCATAGCTTTAATTCTCCTTTCCCCTTTTTAGCTTTGTGGCCCTTCTCTGAACTTTTTCTAGTTCTGCAGTATCTTTTCTTGCGAAAGGTCCCCAGAACTGCACTCCATACTCAAGGTGAGGTCTTACCAGGGATTTATATAGTGACAAAATTATACTTTCCTCCCTTGAATCAATGCCTCTTTTAATACATGCTAGTATCTTATTAGCCGCTGCCCTGCATTGTGCACCCATCTTTAGCTGTACACCTTTTTGTCCTATTTAAATAATAAAGTGCCTGCTTATTTTTTCTTCCAAAATGTAGAACCTTGCATTTTCCTGTATTAAATCTCATTTTCCATTTACCTGCCCATACGTCTAATTTTTGCAGATCCCTTTGTAATGAAAGTTCATCCTGCTCTGACCTAATGACCTTAACTTAGTATCATCTGCAAAAATAGAGATGTCACTATTTAATCCTTGCTCCAAGTCATTTATAAAAATATTAAAAAGAACAGGGCCCAGTACTGATCCCTTGGAGACTCCACTGATTACCTTTGTCCAATCTGAGTATGATACATTCACTACTACTCATTGCTCCCTATCTTTTATCCAGTTGTTTATCCATGAGCTAATATTTTCAGTTATTCCCAGTCCCTTAATTTTGTGCATTAATCTCTCATGTGACACTGTATCAAACGCCTTTGCAGCATCTAAGTATATCAATTAAGTATATCAACTGATTCCCCTTTACCTATATTTTTACTTACTTCCTCATAGAATCTAATTAGATTAGTTTGACATGATCTGCTTCTCATAAAACCGTGCTGATTTGAACTCATAATCTTGTTTACAGGAATATGCTCATCAATATAATCCTTTATAATTCCTTCAAATATCTTCCCCACTATTGATGTCAAACTAACTGCTCTATAGCTTCCTGGATCATCCCTACTTCCATTTTTTGAAGAGTGGCACCACATCAGCATTACGCCAATCCTCAGGGACCATGCCTGAGGATAATGAGTCTTGAAAAATTAAGAGTAGGGGCTTGTCTATAACAGTGTTCAATTCCCTTATCACCCTTGGGTGAATTCCATCTGGGCCTGGAGTTTTATTTACCTTAATATTATCCATTTTTTCTGATATCCTCTAGACATAAGCTAGAGGTTATAATGGTATGGGCTGGCATGATCTAGTTTGTTCCAAAGTATCCTCCATTGGTTCCTCTCTTGTATATACTGAAGAAAAGAACTGGTTTAGTACCTCAGCTTTCTCCCTGTCACTATTAATCATGTTACCCTCTACACATTTTAATGTACCTATATTGTACTTCTTAGATTTTTTGCTATTTATGTACTTAACCTTTTAGGGTTAGACTTAGAATCCTTTGCAATTAATTTTTCATTTTCAATTGTGGCTAATTTGATAACTTTGTTGCATGCATTGTTACATTCCTTATAAATATTGTATGTTGAGTCTGTACTTGTCATGTTCCGGTGTATATGCGCTCAGGACACAGACCCTCTGGCAGTGGTAGGAAATTGGAGACATCGACCCCTGACCCGAGGAAGAGTATCCTGGACATGCATAGATGATATTCTGTGATTCATAGTTGCAAGAAGTTATTGTAGAATTCATGGAGAGTAAAACATATGTATACAATATATTCTGGCTTCAATGGAAACATAAATTGATACTGTGACTTATAGTTAATAGGAGTAGCTACAGGATTCATGAGTGAAAAATATAGCAATGTAAGATGTTCAGGCTTCAGGGTAAACTGGTAGAAGATTGACTCATAGATGCAAACTAAGGTTTGTTGCAGGTTTACAGTACATAATATGATATAGAGCTGTATGTCAGTAATAAGCAGAGCAGTACACGTGATAGACAAGTTGCAAGTTTAAGGCATTAAATACTGTTTGTGCATATATTGGATAATCACAGGAAAGCTGTTTAACTGAACACATAGATGCAGAATACTGAATACTGCTCGTTAGCACCGCACAGCCTCTAACACAAAACTCGTAATCTGGGCCTAAGGTTTGTTGCAGGTTCACAGTACATAATATTATATAGCGCTGTATGTCAGTAATAAGCAGGGCAGCATAGGTGATAGACAAGTTGCAAGTTTAAGGCATTACATACTGTTTGTGCATATATTGGAGACTCACAAGAATGCTGTTTAACTGAACACATAGATGCAGAGTTCTGAATATATTAACATATTTGGAGGAGGATATTTCAGCTATGACAACTTGTAGCAGATAATAGTTATAAAGTTCTGAGTAAGATGCTGTTGTAGTAATTAGAGAGTGATTATAACCAAATGCATACTTGTAATTTAGAATACGTTCAGAGTTTGTTAAGAAGCAGTGTCCAGGAAACAAAATGGATTTATATGGATACTTGGGATTAGATCATTTTAAGCATAGCTAAAAGGAAAGCCTGTAGTTTGAATATGCTGTTAAAATCCATGCTGGAACAGTCACAAACCTCTGTTCTGGAACACAACTTTAAAGCTAATGCAAAGAGGCTGAGGGAATCAGGTGCATAAATTATTAATTAATTTGGCAGGTAAGTTGAATGCAGATACTCCCCAAACAGTATGATTGTCAATAGCAGGGATGGCAGTCTTAAAGGGGCAGTGATATCAGGCCGGCATATGTTACAGTACTTTTTTCTTTGAATAATTAAATGCCCTTCGTTTTTTCCTAATTTCTCTTAACACATTTTTATTTAGCCACATTGGCTTGGATTTTTTTTTATAACCATATGGTATTTGTTGATATGTATATTTATTTAACAAAGTTTTAAATGTTATCTATTTATCCTCTGTATTTTTATTAGAGAATATTTTGTCCCAATTTATGTTATTTAATGATTTCCTTTCATTTTTGAATTTTGCTTTCTTAAAATTAAAAGTCTTAGTTAAACCTTTAAGACACTGATTATGAAATGACCACTGTTACCCAAATGTTCTCTGACTTCTATGTTTGATATTATATCTGTATTGTTTGATAGCACTAAATCCAAAATAGCTTTACTCCTAGTTGGTTCCTCTATTAATTGCGACAAGAACATTTAAAAATCTATCCCCCTTAGCTAAATTACTAGTTTCGTTGACCCAGTTTATATCAGGGTAGTTAAAATCTCCCATAATTACAGCACCGTTATTATCAGCCTAACCTATTTTCATAAGTAGTTGAGTTTCCTCCAGGTAACTAATGATGGGGAACTTGCAGCATGTTCCAATTATTTTTTTTTTAGGATTCCCCCCCCCCCTCACTCTTTATTTCAACCCACAGGGTCTCTACATTGTCACCTGTAGCATAAATATCTTCCTTTTTGTAGGTTTAAGGTTAGGTTTAATATACATGCAGATTCTTCCACCCCTTTTATTATTCCTGTCCCTCCTAAATAAAGTATACCCCTCTAAGTTAACTACCCAGTTAAGTGAATCATCCCACCAAGTTTCAGTTATACTGATAATGTCATAGTCTTCGTCTGCAACTAAGAGCTCCAGCTCCCCCATTTTACTTGTCATGCTTCTTGCATTTGTTGTCATACATTTAATTTTCATGTGTTTTTTGCTGCTTCCTGGTGTGCTTTCCTCCATACTTTCTAATGTGAAATTTCTTAAGTCATCCCTTTCTTGAGATACTATAGAAGTGACATATTTACAGACTGATCTATCTGTTCTATTTTGTTCTAAATTACCCTCCCCCTTTGCCTAGTTTGAAAGATTCTCTAAACGTGCTACCATCCTTTTCCCCAACACACCTGCACCCATGTCATTCAGGTGCAATCCATCCTTACTGTAAAAATTGTACCCAAGTGAAAAGTCAGCCCAGTCCTCTAAAAAAGTGAAACCCTCATTTTTACACCATGTTTTTAACCATGAATTAACAAACCTTAGCTCCTTCTGCCTTACTGAGTTAGCACACTGCACTGGTAATATCTCTAAAAATATTACTTTGGAGGTTCTTGCTTTAAACGTGCTACCTAACTCCATGAAGTAATTTTTTAGGACTCTCCATCTCCCGCTGATTCCTTTATTAGTACCAATATGTACCATGACTGCAGGATTAGACCCATATCCCTCTAACAATCTATCAATACGCTCCACAATATGCCTAACACAAGCCCCTGGAGAACAGAAATCTTTTCTATTTAAAGGGTCTGGATGACAAATTACCTTATCAACCTTCATAATAATAGAGTCTCCTACCACCAACATCTGCCTCAGGCCCTGACTTGTATGCCCCTCTTCCATGACCGAAGGACTGTTAACTATAGAATTGCCCCTCTACCATGTCTGAAAGACTCCCAACCATAGTATGTTCCTCTTCCACGACTAAAGGACTGTTCACTATACTAGGCAAAACAGCCCTCTCTGACACTGACACCCCTGAACTGATACCCTCAACATCTTCACTTAATCTGGCAAATCTGTTGGGATGTACCAGCTCAGAACTGGCCCGTCTCTTCCACTTACCTTTACCTCGCCCTTTGACTGTGACCCCGCAAGATTCTGGAGTCTCCTCATCTGAATCCTCCCCATTCCCACTGTTAGAACCATTAACATCCAGCTCAGTCTTATCCATTTCACTTTCAAGTGTCTGAATTGAATTCAGTGTTGCAATAAGTTCCTCCAGAACTCCAATATGAGTCTCTAAAGAGACAATATGCTCACACTTGTTTAAAAACATATAATCCCAGAAGTGGCTGCTCCAGTGATGCAAACATATGGCAAGCTGTACACTGAATGAGATTCTCACACATTCTTACTAAAAGGTTTAACGTAAAAATATAAAATAATTATATTTCTCCTTGGTTACTCCAAATCCTTGTTTGGCTAACTACCTTGTTTAGCTAACTGCTATACTAAACAGACAATCTTACTTTAACAGAAAATCAATGCAGCAGACCCTCTTAGAGCAGGCTCCAAGAGTTACTGTGCTAAATTGATAGTTTTTAAAAAAATGCAACCCTTGCACAGCAAACAATTTAAAACAATTTAAAAGATTACCTTGTTTAGCTAACTGCCATACTTAAACAGATAATCTTTAACAGATAATCAATGCAGCAGACCCTCTTAGAGCAGGCTCCAAGAGTTACTGTGCTAAATTTATAGTTTAGGTAGGCCCAAACAGGTTAAAATAATCCCTCCCCTAATTACCCACACAGGAAAAAAAAAATTATCTTAAAAAAACCCAGTTATTTTTTTTTTTTCAAAAAATGCAACCCTTGCACAGCAAACAATTTAAAAGATTACCTTGTTTAGCTAACTGCTATACTTAAACAGACAATCTTACTTTAACAGTTAATCAATGAAGCAGACCTTCTTAGAGCAGTCTCCAAACGTTACTGTGCTAAATTTATAGTTTAGGTAGGCCCAAACTGGTTAAAATAATACCTCCCCTGAATACCAACACAGGAAACAAAAATAAAAAAAAAATAACTTAAAAAAAGTTATTTTTTTTAAAAATGCAACCCTTGCACAGCAAACAATTTAAAACCATTTAAAAGATTACCTTGTTTAGCTAACTGCTATACTTAAACAGAAATCTTACTTTAACAGATAATCAATGCAACAGACCTTCTTAGAGCAGGCTCCAAGAGTTACTGTGCTAATTTTATAGTCTAGGTAGGCCCAAACAGGTTAAGATAATCCCTCCCCTAATTACCCACACAGGAAACTAAAATAAAAAAAATAAACTTAAAAACCCCCCAGTTATTTTTTAAAAAAATGCAACCCTTGCATAGCAAACACTTTAAAACAATTTAAAAGAGTACCTTGTTTAGCTAACTGCTATGCTTAAACAGGCAATTTTACTTTAACAGATAATCAATGTAGCAGACCCTCTTAGAGTTACTGTGCTAAATTTATAGTCTAGGTAGGCCCAAACATGTGAAAATAATCCCTCCCCTAATGCAGCAGACCCTCTTGTATACAAAATTTGGGCTGTGCATAAGTTAATACAATTCATTCCTGTGTAATTTACCTATAAAATTTACGTTTTTGATAAAATACGATTTTTGGTGAACAATTTTGCTTTGAAATTTTGATGCACCTTAACCTTAAAATTATTCCCTGCATATATTTGTGTGAAGGGTTCAATTATTTTTTTGTAAGATGTTTAAATTAGAAATGTTATTGTGCACTTTAGTATGGATCTCCTTAGTGATACACCCTGTTTTCAGGGTAAAAAAGGGTTTTAATAAAATGTCACTAGGGAAATAGGACTGGTGAGTATTCTTATAGAATCTCACCAGCCCAGAGATCTTTTTAGAATTGGTGTCTTAATCCAGGGGCGGACTGACAAGTCGGGCAAATCGGCCCTTGCCCGAGGGCCCTTCATCTAAGGGGGCCCCATCATCCCCATGCATCATACTGTGCAGACTTAGAGCAGGATTTAAATGTAATTTTTCCAACCCAGCTTTTTGGTTGTATGATATTTGTACTGGTGGCGGGCCCTCTAACGTGTGCGGCCGTATTAGTGCAGCCCTGACCTAGCATATAAATTTATCAGCGTGGACGTGGCTGGAGCGAGGAGACTTGGAGTTGGAGAAGTAAGATGTGCGGCGGTTAGGTAACTGCCTAGTGAGTGACACAGATACAGTTTTCCTCAATACCCTGTGGCTCTGCCTCCTAGCTCCACCTACCGCCAGCCGTGCGCATACAATTGTAACTTGGCAGCACTAGCATTTGTGCACTGCACTGGCCACATGTGGGTGAAGCTGACTGACTGTGCTGAAGGAAGGAGGAGTCAGGACTGACTAAGTTAGCGAGAGAAGGAGCCGGCCGGAGGTAAGCAAAGCAATAGGTATAGGAAACATGCACTAATCTAATGCACCATTGTTTGTGCTGCTCCTATTTATTTTAGGGACTGGAACAATGCTGTAAAGTAACTGCTACAGCCTACACAATAACAGCGTGTCTGTGACTGTGCATCTTACTTTTTCTAAGGCTGTCTCCTACCTCCCGGATAAGCTGAGCCTGTCACTGCCAGGGATAGCGTGGAGATGTTAAATAGGACCCGGTAAAAAATTCTCCCTGAATAACCTAATAAACAGACAGACTCACTCCCTAACAAATTGCTGAACACAAATTAACTCCCTGGCTCCCAGAAAGGACTGCAGTTTATTCCTAAGCAGTGTATTGCAGCCCTTTTTGGTAGCCATGGGGTTAAATTGTAAATCAGTGATGTCCTATGCTGCAGGGAAGGAGGTCATGAGGGAGAGATCTCCAGTTGAAATTTACAACTCTCCTGCACAGTGCTTGAAGCAGCAACTATGTGATAGAGGTCAGTCTGAGTTGCTAAAAATACTAAATATACAGTATGTACTGTGGCACAATGCACAAAGAAGGTTTTTACTCAGATTATTAATACACTTCCACTGTTATGGACATTTTAAATGAGCTGGACTGGACCTCAAGTTTAGATTAAGAAAAAGTCCCAAAAGTATTTAAAAAAAATATATTACCATGCATGTCCCTGCATATATGTATATGTCTGCCTATATCTGTGTGTGCATGTGTTGGTGCCTATCTATGTGTGTGTATCTCTGAGTATGTATGTGTGTGTGTATGTATCTCTGTGTATGTGTGTGTGTGTGTATCTCTGTGTGTGTGTGTGTATCTGTGTGTGTATGTGTATGGATGTGATGGATGTGTGTGTCTGTGTATGTATGTGTGTGTGTGTATATCTGTGTATGTGTGTGTGTATCTCTGTGTATTTATGTTTGTGTGAGGTAGGTAGGTGGAGCAAAGAGGAGGTGGGGGGTCCTGCCACACTTTTGCCCGGGGCCCTGGTTGCTCTCAGTCCGCCCCTGTCTTAATCAGAATTTCAAATGAGTAGTAGATTATTTTTTTCTGACAAATTTCAAGTTTTCCTAAACCCTTTATCATGTGATAGCCATCAGCCAGGCACAAAGGCCTAGATGTAAACCGTGGACTCTTGCACATGCTGAGTAGGAGCTAGTGCCTCAGAAAGTGTGCAGATACAAATATTTTGCATATTCTAATAATCAAAATAAATTGGAAAGTTTTTTAATTATTGCATATTCTATCTGAGCCATGCAACTTGACTAATGACAGTGGAGGGCCCTCTAGTGGGTCTGTAACAAAATTAAGGGATAACTCAGTTGAAGTCTGGAGTTTGCCATGTGTGTTGTTGTTACTTTGTTGCAACTGGAGGGGCGGAGAGTGTGCTTACCTTTATTGGTCCATGTTGCAGTGGTTCTGGCCTCTTTTCCTGCTTCCAGACTTCGAGAGGATTTTCCCATCCACCCATCCCCTTGGGAAGCTGAAGTTGGCGGCAAGGAGCTGAAGGGGGCTTAGTGGAAGGGTCTTGCCCCTAGCTTGAGTAGGTTTAGTTGAATCAGCTCTATAAGCCCAGGTTTTAATTTAAACCTCCACCCTTAACCAGTGGGTTGTATGACAAGTTGGTTGGGGTCACTCTCCTGGGTTGGTGTTTTCATGCCCTAGCTTGGCGGTCGGTCATAGCCCTGGAGCGAGCAGTTTGAATGATGAGTGATGGCCTTGGCAAAACGGGGAGGGGTGATGCCCACTAGGTGCCGGCCTAGGGGTTGCCCTCCTTGAAGTATAGCTGAAGAGCTCAGAAAATTAACATCCATTCTCTTTGCTAAGAAGCGTCAGCAATCCGTGCTACGCTGTAGGTACTGTATGGGGCTGTGACCGGCTGTCGGTAGGGGATAGTTAGTTAGTGGTAAAGTGCCGCCAAGGGTTATAGAACTTTTACAAAGTTCAAGTTAAAGAGTTACCTAGGAAACTATTAAATAGTTTTGATAAGTTTACGTTTTAATAAACGCGACCGTGACCGGTCTTTTTCCCAATTCAGTTGTTGTGTCTCATTTCTTTTGTTAAGTAAGGGAAACAGAAGGTTGTAATAGGAGGTTTATCCCTTATGGCTAGATTAAAAGTGGAGCATTATTTAAGGTTCTTGCTCGAGCGTTCATTGCACTAGAAGTGAGCTTTTTGCGCTGTTTGGGTTGTGCTCATATTATGAGTTTAAAGAAAACTGTTTTCACTTGTGTGCTAAACCGACGAGCACAAAGCCAAACTTACAATATCACATGCAAGATAACCTGTTCCCCCATAGATGTCAAAGGAGCAAACCTGATTGCATATCCTCAAGTGCTCTAAACTAACATGAAAATAGAAATATTTCACATTCCATTGTTCTTGGATATAGCATAAATATGCCTTTACATGTTTTCATCTACTTAACTGCAAAGGGCTCCAATGCACTTATATATATATATATATAGAAACATGCAGTAAGAAAGTTGAAAAAAGTATACTTATTTCCAAAAAAAGTCAGGAACTTCAGCACTCTTTTTAGAGAATAAATACACATATATCTCTAAACATTTTTATACATGTATCTCTGTTAAAGCCCTATGAAGCCTTTTTTTCTAACACCTGAGACCTCATATATTTGAGTCATAACTTTTTTCTGCAATATTTTTTTTAATAAATTTTATTAGACTGTGTTATGAGTGTACCTGTACTTTGTAATGTATTTTTGATGTGTTTTGTGACCCTTTTTTGTTTACATAAACAGTTAAACAGAGCTCTGAGGATGGGGTAATCATTCTAGCCTAAATCGCGATTGCGCTGAAGCCAATAGTGGACTTAATGCAACTGTTGACTGCCAATGTGGGATCGGTAACTATGGCAATCAATATCATTATTTTCAATTTCCCATTGCAACTTATAACACCAGAAAACCCGACGATCTCAAACACCAGCGATAAACCACTTATTGCTCGCACGTAACTGTTAGCGCTTCACTTGTAATCTGTCTGATGCTTGTATATATACCAAGAATAAATGCAACATCTGTAGGAATTTAATTATAGAATGCATTACATTGGCTTACAGTTGATTGTTTTGGTGGTGCATATATTAGTAACTGGAGTCAGTTTCTTTTATAATAAATAAAATATGTTTTGGAAATTACATATAATATTAAATAGGAAAATACAATTATAAATGAAAAGGCAGCTCATAAAATTAAATGTAATTCTGTTTCACAAAATACAGTCCAAATATTCATTAGCAAAATCCTTGAAGATTTAAAGGATTTTGTCAGTCATCTATCCTCATTTTAACGTTTAATTATTATTCTTCGGGATTAATTAAAATGGATAATGAAAAAAAAAAAATGTAAAAGCATTTAATTTTGTGAACACGTTCATCTTTAAATCTTTCTACAATTTCTGATCAATTAGAACATATTCTACTAAAGTAATTATTGGCAGTGCTGTAATAAAATGTGTTAGGTGTGAGAGTCAAGGTCAGCTAATGATAAGAGGTGTTCTTTCTGGAAATGAAGAATTTTTATAAGAATTGACTGCTAAATGCTAGTAAAATGTCTGCTAATACAGCAAACTCTTAATACTTATATTAAACCTGGAAGCACAGAGCAGGGCCCATTTGGCATGCCCCGAGGCTTCTGGCTCAACCCACTAATCAACTTGTGCTTGCACTTTATAAAAGGAAGGAAACCTGGGGATTTAGACTTGAATTATACTATTTGTAGTCAGAATCTTGGTGTCTCATTAGATATAGCTATTTTTGGCAAACGAGATAGAAATATGATTAGATAGATAGATAGATAGATAGATAGATAGATAGATAGATAGATAGATAGAGATAGAGAGAGAGAGAGAGATGAAAAATAGAGAGATGATAGACAGATTATAGTTTGAGATTAGATAGAGACAGATAGATGATAGATTGAGAGATAGATAGATAAATAGATAAAGAGAAAAAGACAGACAGATAAATGCTAGAGAGATAGATAGATAGATAGATAGATAGATAGATAGATAGATAGATAGATAGATAAATAGATAGATAGATAGACAGATAGATATATGATAGATAGAGAGATGATAGATATAGATAGATTGAGATAGATAGATTGATAGATAGTTAGATATAGATAGATTGATTGATTGATATAGCTAGAAAGACTGAGATAGATAGATAGATAGATAGATAGATAGATAGATAGATAGATATATAGTTGATACATAGATAGATAGATAGATGATACATAGATAGATAGATAGATAGATAGATAGATAGATAGATAGATAGATAGATAGATATATAGTTGATACATAGATAGATAGATAGATAGATGATACATAGATAGATAGATAGATAGATAGATAGATAGATAGATAGATAGATAGATAGATGTAACATGAAGCACAAAGTGGGGTTTAAAAATTATTTGGCGACTTTACTCCCATAGATGATATATAGATAGATAGATAGATAGATAGATAGATAGATAAGATATAAAGATACACAGATATATGATAAATAGAGAGATGATAGACAGACAGATAGACAGAAAGACAGACGGATGATAGATAGATATATGTTGATAGATAGATAGATAGATAGATAGATAGATAGATAGATAGATAGATAGACACATTAAACAGACAGATAGCTAGATAGATATATAGATGTACACATTAATAGATAGATGATATAGATTGATGATATAGATAGATGATATAGATAGATGGATAGATAGAGTGATAGAGACAGACAGATAGATAGATAGATTATAGATAGATAGATAGATAGATAGATAGATAGATAGATGATAGATAGAGCGATGATAGATAGAGAGATGACAGATATAGATAGACTGAGATAGATAGATTGATTGATATAAATAGAAAGAAAGGGATAGATAGATAGATAGATAGATAGATAGATAGATAGATAGATAGATAGATGTTGCATGAAGCACATAGTGGGATTAAAACATTTTTTGGTGACTTTACTCCCATCTTCAGATTTACAAACATAATTTAAAAAAAATGCATACACCCGCTTATATCCTCAATCTACACTGAACCCCTTTCCTTTTCCGTTCCCGGAAATGCTTTTTGACGAGTTTGTGCGCAAGCTATCACCTTCACCATGGAACCCTGAGGTAGAGTATCTTAGAAACAGAAACACATCCTATACTGTTAGAGAATCTGCAGACACAATCTCATCTAAGCCCATACTTTTTTTTAAATAAAGTATTCCTATGCTTCTTATTATACATGGGCATTTGTCGCTTTGTTAGCTGCCAGATGCTGGAGTAGGCGACCCCTCATTGACTTAGGCTCTTTTTAATGACTGATTTATTCTTGTGAAAAATCACCACTCTAAGATCAGGATTTGCACATCTCTTAAAGTGGTGATTTTTCACAAGAGTAAATCAGTCTCCGAAAAAAAGCTTAAGTCAATGAGGGGCCACCTACTTCTGCATTCAGCAGCTAATGAAGCTGCCGAATACCCATATCCATGATATATTATTATACCAGTACTTAAAATAAATCCCGTTCTACCTTACATTGTTATGTGCCACATATTTCCTATCATTGATCCTATACTTGCAGGGGGTGAACATACTGCATAGTTAAGATTTTAACACCATTGAACTAACTGAATCTTAAAGGGACATGAAACACAAAAATTTTATTTCTGTGATTCAAAATGATCATACAATTATAAAAAAAAAAAATTAAATTAACTACTATTATTAAACTTTATTCTTATGGTATTCTTTGTTGAAGAAGTATCTAGATAGGTAGCGTGCACATTTCTGGGGTAGTGCATGAGAGGAAACAGTGCTGTCACCTACTGGTCTAGAACATGTATAACAGTTATAAAACAGTTGCCATATATTGCTACAGTTACGTGCACACTTCACCTTCCTACCTGCTTTTCAACAAATGATACCAGGAGAGCGAAGAAAAATTGATAATAAAAGTAAATTGGAAAGTTATTAAAAAATCTACACTCTATCTGAATCTTAAAATGTTTGTTCCGTCCCTTTAACCTGCTGAAATTGTTTACTTAGATGAACATTAAATTACTTTTGCGCTTGTGTAAAAATGTGCTTTTCCCATGCTCCCTAAAGAGGCCAAAAAGCAAATGCTGCAAATTGCCTAAAACATTTTGATTTTGCAGCATTTGAAGAAAACCTAAGTTTTACTAATTTGCTTTTTTGTTTTTTTTAGGGACCATAAGGCAACACAGAAGATATTTTACATATGTCCATAGCAAACAAAAACCCCGTAAAACATACTCAACGATTTATAAAGGGTGTATCGCGGAAATGATCTGGATTCACAACAACTGTAAGTTTAGCAAAAAAAATACAATTTAAAATGTTTTTAAACTAGATTAAAAGTGGTGCTCTATTTATTTTTATTCCCTCAAGAGCTAACTGTGCTCAAAGTAAGAAATGAGTATGTCCAGATTAGAGCACGTGTTACAAGTTAAATGTAAAAACTTAGAGAGAGAGCGAGCGAGCGAATGACTTAGGCGCTCTAAGTTCAGGGCTTTGGAATCAGTTATTGTGACTGTGCTAACTTACTCTCACCATAGTCTTTTATGGGACATTTTAAAGAAAGTATTTTCTATTTATTGCTCCCCCACTAACCCAACACTGTGCTAGATCAACTGCTCTAAAGCCAAAGGTGCGTTAGGAATATTTTACATTTCTATGTTCTTCACTGAAAGAAAATGTTCATTTTATTTTTAAATACATATTTCTATATCTATGCCTATATACAGTATCTATATAAATATATAGATAGACAGACAGACAGACAGGGCTTAGTATTACAGGTTTAGATAGCATTATTTTAACATGATCTGTTCACATCTCTTAAGTAAACATTTATAAGTGAGGCACAAAGAATTGGCAAAATAATTTTACAAGAATTATACTCAATACTCACCACACTGCTGCTGCTTATTAACTAATGAACTGCTAAGGAATGCTCGCTACAGCAAGTTAACCTACTCTCTTTCTTCTGCTTTCAGGTATAGTAGAATTGGGTCCTGCATTCAACTCCTGCCAAAGTCCCTGTTTTGTGTGGCAACTATATTCTTTCTAAGTCTCTCTTTTGGTATGTGAATTGGGTCCTGCATTCAACTCCTGTCAAATTCCCTGTTTTATGTGGCAACTGTGTTCTTTCTAAGTCTTTTTTTTTTGTTATGTGAATTGGGTCCTGCATTCAACTCCTGCTAAATTCCGTGTTTTGTGTGGCAACTGTATTCTTTCTAAGTCTCTCTTTTGGTATGTGCCTGTAGTCTGTGAAATGTTATGTTTTTTTCTTTGCTGATATCTTGTCTTTAGCTATGTGATGTTCAAACATTGTCAATATTTGTGTTAATTCCTACATTTATAAGTTCACTAATAGTATAAGCCTAGCCTCCTACAAATTCTATTGTCTCATTTTTTAACTTATCTCACCCTGAATCAAATTTTCCCAATTGGCCTTTTGACTGTCTTTGATCATGTCATTATCTAATTTATTGGAATCAGCTGAATGTTCTGCCCTATAAATTTAACACTGCTATGGGGAAGCATTGCAGGGGTTAGCATTGCAGGTTTAGATAGAATTATTTTAACATCATCTGTTCACATCTCTTAAAGGGCCATGATACCCAAATGTTGAAACACTTGAAAGTGATGCAGCATAGCTGTAAAAAGCTGACTAGAAAATATCACCTGAACATCTCTATGTAAAAAAGAAAGATATTTTACCTCAGAAGTTTCTCAGTAGCCACATCCCATTGTAAAGGACTTCTAAGAAGCAAATCAGTATGTTGGTCCCGTGACAGCTAAGGCAGTGAGCTTCGTGAACACTCATCTTATTTCCTTATTCAGTTTAAGGAAGTTTACTATGAAATCTCATGAGTTAAGTCAAATCTCATGAGATCACAGTAAAATAGTTCATGACCTTAGCACTGCTGATGCTGATTGGCTGCTGTTCATTTCTTCATTTTTTATTTTTTTCCTGCAGCTGGGCAGCAGCTGAGTAAAACTTTTTACACAGAACTTACTCTGCTGAGCTGAGGAAGTTTTGAGGTAAAATATCTTCCTTTTTTACATAGATATGCTCAGGTGATATTTACCTGTCAGCTTTTTACAGTTATACTGCATCAGTTTCAAGTGACTTAGCATATGAGTATTATGTCCCTTTAAGTGAACATTTGTAAGCGAGGCACTAAGAATTGGGCAAAATAATTAAACAAGAATACAAATTAACATTTATAAGTAAGGCACTAAGAATTGGGCAACAGAATTATACAAGAATAAAAGTGAACATTTAAAAGTGAGGCACTGAGAATTGGGCAAAATTATTATACAGAATACAAATTAACATTTATAAGTGAGGCACTAAGAATTGCACAAAATCATTATACAAGAATTGAAGCAAGTTTGGTTGTAGTACTGTGTTTTGTCCACTGTTTGTCTATTTTGTAAACATGCTCAATATCTTCATATTCCTTTTTGCTACTTTTTGGGGCCTATCTATCAAGCTCCGTATGGAGCTTGAAGCCCCGTGTTTCTGGCGAGCCTGAAACACCAGTTATGAAGCAGCGGTCTAAAGACTGCTGCTCCATAACCTGCCCGCCTGCTCTGAGGATGCGGATAAAAATTGCCGCAATTCAACGCAATCTAAAACGATCGGGTGATTGACACCCCCCTGCTAGCGGCCAATTGGCCACAAATCTGCAGGGGGGGGTGTTGCACCAGCAGTTCACAAGAGGTGCTGGTGCAATGCTGAATGTGGAGAGCGTATTGCTCTCGGCATTCAGTGAGGTCTGTCGGACATGATCCGCAATTGCCTCTTTAACAAGCTACTTTATTTGATTACTCATTCCCCCTCACCACCTGCACTGTTCATTAGCCCATCTCTCTTAACCTCACCTTACTTTTGTATTCATGAACTGTAAACATTCCTAAACACTCTCTCTCCCCCTTGTACCTCATCCCAAAAACATTACTGCAAATCTGCATCTCATCTCTTGTCAATCTCCCTCTTGCTCATCCTAGCTGCTGGTGACATCTTCCCTAATCCTGGTCCCACACATGTGTGCCTTTCAATAGACTTCAAAAACAAAACTCTGGTAACCTTAATCTCATTCCTCTTGCATCTAAAGCCACCATTGCCTTCACTTGTGCACTCTATAACTCTAGCTCTGTTTGCAACAAGCTCACTTCTATCCATAACCTCTTTATCTCCCACTCTCTCAATCTTCTGGCTCTTACAGAAACTTGGCTCTCTCCTTCAGACACAGCTTCCTCTGCTGCACTGTCACATTGGGGTCTCCACTTTAGCCACACTCCTAGGTCTGATAATAGACAAGGAGGTGGTAATGGTATTTTACTTTTCTCTCGTTGAACCTTTCAACAAATACAGCCCTTCTCTTCCCTCACATTTTCTTCATTTGAAACCCACATAATTCACTTATTATCTCCCCTCTCTCTATATGTTTTGCAGTCATATACTGCCCCACTGGCTCCTCAACTATATTTTTAGATCACTTTGCGGCCTGGCTACCTTATTTCCTTTCCTCAGATACCCCTGCCCTCATTCTTGGTGACTTCAACCTCCCTGTTGACACAATCCCACTGCCTCCTCTACAAAACAATTTCTGCAATTCACTTCCTCTTTAGCCCTGTCACAATGGACTGACTCTCCCACTCACAAAGTTTGGTCACTCCCTTGATCTGATTTTCAGCTATCGATGTACTATCTCAAACTTCACAAACTCCCCTTTTCCTCTTTCTGACCATCATCTCCTCACTTGTAACATCACCTCCCTCCCTACAACTCTCCCTCCTTCTACCCCTCACACCAAACTTCACAGAAAAATCAAGTCATTAGATCAGCAACAGCTCACTAGCTCTCTTGAATCTCTCCTCTCTTCCATTCCCTCTGTTTTCTGCCATGATGAATCTATATGCTACTATAACTCCACCCTTACATCGGTCCTTGACAATCTGGTCCCACCTACCTTAGCTCGGAAATCATAAACTCATCCTCAGCCCTGGCATACTCCTCTGACACGGTACCTAGGCAGATGTTCCCGTACTGCTGAGTGACACTGGGGAAAATCTCGGTGTTCAGCTGACTTATTCACTATAAGTCCATCTTGAACTCTTACTATTCTGCCCTTAATCTATATAAGCAACATTACTTCTCTACTCTGATCTCAACTCTTTCTTCAAACCCAAAACGTCTTTTCTCCACGTTCAATACTCTTCTCCACCCACCCACCCCCACCTCCTACTACAACTTCTCTCTCAGCTCAAGATTTTGCCAGCTACTTTAACAACAAAATTGACTCCATCAGAAATGAAATTGGCTCTCAACATACTCCCGGTCTCCCAACCCCTCAAAAGCTCACAATCATCCAAAACCCACATAGCCATAAATTTAGCTATTTTGCCCCTGTTACAGAGGAAGAAGTTTCTGCCCTTATACTGTCCTCTCACCTCTCTACCTGTCCCCTCGACCCCATCCCCTCACAGCTACTCCCCTCCCTGTCTTCTACCCTTACCCCTATACTCACACACATCTTCAACCTCTCTCTCAGCACTTGTATATTTCCCTCATCTCTTAAACATGCACTACTCACACCTATCCTCAAAAAATCTTCTCTCGATTTAACCTCCCCATCCAACTACTGCCCTATTTCCCTAATCCCTCTTGCCTCAAAGCTTCTTGAAAAGCTAGTATATACATGTCTATCCCATTTCCTTACATTAAACTCCCTCCTTGACCCACTGCAATCTGGATTTCGCCCCCTTCACTCCACAGAGACAGCAATTGTTAAGGTTACCAATGTCCTACTTACAGCAAAATTCAAAGGACACTTCTCTCTGCTTATCCTCCTTGATCTGTCTGCAGCCTTTGATACAGTTGACCACCCTCTTTTGCTCCAAACCCTCCAATCCTTCGGCATCTGCAACACAGCTCTCTTGTAATTGTCTTCCTATCTGTCTAACCGTACCTTTAATGAAGCCTTCTCTGGGGCATCCTCTGCCCCGTTACTACTTTCTGTTGGGGTACCACAAGGCTCTGTCCTCAGCCCCCTTCTATTCTCAATCTACACATCATCAATAGGTTCCTTAATAAAGTCCCACAGGTTTCAATATCATTTGTATGCCGACGACACCCATATCTACCTCGCGTCACCAGACCTATCTCGTTCCTTGCTAACCCGTGTCACTAACTGTCTCTCTTATATCTCATCTTGGATGTCCTCTCACTACCTCAAGCTAAATCTTTCCAAAACTGAGCTCCTTATTTTTCCCCCTTCTTCCAAAATTTCTACCCCATTTCTCTATAACTGTTGATAACTCCATCATTACCCCTACCCCACATGCCCGATGTCTTGGAGTCACACTTGACTCAGATCTTTCTTTCACTCCTCACATTCAGTCCTTGGCTAAAGCCTGCCGCTTCCACCATAAAAACATCTCTAAAATTAGACATTTTCTAAGACACAAGACACAAATAAGATTTTAATCCACTTTCTCATCCTTTCCCGCCTCGGCTACTGCAACTCCATCCTCTCTGGTCTCCCTAGCTGCCGCCTAGCTCCTATAAATCCATAATGAATGCCTCTGCCAGGCTCATCTTCCTTACACATCGCTCTTCATCTGTTTCACCTCTCTGCCAATCCCTTCACTGGCTTTCTCTTGCCTCCAGGATTAATCACAAAATTCTCATTCTGACATACAAAGCTCTCAACTGCACTGTTCCCCCTACATTTCAAACCTTGTCTCCAGATACTTTCCCTCCCATCCCCTTCGCTCCGCTCATGATCTCCTACTCTCGTCCACTCTTGTTACCTCCTCACATTCCAGTTTACAAGACTTCTCCCGACTGACTCCCATCTTATGGAACTCTCTGCCTCGCTCCACAAGACTCTCCCCTAGTTTTGAAAACTTCAAGCGCTCCCTAAAGACTCTACTATTCAGGGATGCATACAACCTACACTAACCTTCCTACACTACTATCCCCTTGAACCCCTTAACATGTAAGCCTATGAGCCCAGCTGTTTGTAGTTCACCTTCATAAGAGCCGACTACAAAAGTGCAACTCTCAGCAGGGCCCTCTACCCATTTGATCCCTGTAAATGTTTTCTTGTATACTGCCTATGTTTATAGCGCTGCGGAATCTGTTGGTACAAATACCTGATAATAATAATGATAATAATAATAATAGACAGACATACAGAAAGAGAAGCACTCTCTCAGGAACGAACAACAGCTCAATAACTTGTTAGCTTGTTTTATGGCAATTCATCATCTGGGAGCAGCCTCTTTTAGCCCAATAATGCTTTTCATAGAAAATAACTTTCCTAAAGTATATCAGTCTGATCCCGCCTAACAAAGTCAGTCCAGCCCCAAAATACCAGACTATTCCTCGCTGAACAAGGAACATGGCAACCCCAGACGATCGTTTCGGCCTTCATTGGGCCTCGTCAGTGAGGTGCAGCCATATTGCTCTAAGCACATTGGGCAAGGAGTCCACGTCTGGTTTCCCCCATCACCCTTAGGACGACTGCCTCAGATACATACAGAAAGAGAAGTGTTCCCTCAGGAATGAAAAACAGCTAAATCACTTGTTATCTTGTTCTATGGCGATTAACCACCTGGGAGTACTTAATAACTTGTTATTCTAGATATATATATAGAATATTTTTTTTTAAAAAGAACATTTTTTTCTTAGTGAAGAACGTAGGAATTTCAAATATTTCTATAAGAAATATATTAAAACGTTAAAAATTAATACAAATTATATTGCATGTTTAACGGTATTAGATTGGGAAGGGCTCAAAAGTGTATACAGTATATATGTGTATATATGTATGTATGTGTGCACATACATATTTACATATCTTAACACTTAAAGGGACAATAAACCCAAATTTTCTCTTTCATAATTCAGATAGAGAATACAATTTTAAACAACTTTCTTCTATACTTCTGTTATCTAATTTGCTTTATTCTCTTGATATTTCTTCCTGAAAAGCATATCTAGATAGGCTCAGTAGATTCTGATTGGTGGCTGCACATATTTGCCTCATGTGATTGGCTCACCCATGTGCATTGCTATTTCTTTAACAAAGGATATCTAAATATTGAAGCAAATTAGATAATAGAAGTAAATTGGAATTTTGTATAAAATTGTATTCTCTGTCTGAATCATGAAAGAAATTTTTTGGGTTTAATGTCCCTTTAAAATTCAATAGGCATGTATACATACAAACATACCTTTCCAGCCAAACACTTTGCCACATACCATATCTCTTTTAACCCTTTTAAAACGGTTTTATCAATATTTAAGTATTTTTTTTTTTTATTAAAAAGTGTACATGGTTTGTTTTAATGTTTTATTATTTAACTAATACAATTTACTTTAGGTCTCGATTTGCGCTAAATATTCTAGCACAGTTTTGGCTTTCACTTGAATGCAACCTATAACTTTTAACTTGTAATTTGAGCCCTGTTTCGCATGGTTGTGATATCAAATTAAAGTATAGGTTGTGCAAGCGGAATGTTGGCCGCGCTAACCCTTCTCTGGTATATGGGATTTACCATGGACTTGTAATATCTTGTGCTATCATTAGCTCTCCACTTGTAATCTGGCCCTTAGTGTTTAATGTACTATTAAAGGGGTATGAAACCCAAAATTTCTATCCCATGATCCAGGTGGAACATGCAATTTTAAACAATTTTCTAATTTACTTCTGTTACCAATTTTTATTTGTTCTCTTGGTATCTTTTTTTAAAAATCAGGGGCATATGCTATCTGATACACTATATTGCAGGAGTTTTGCAAGAATGTTATCCATCACTAGAGGGCAGCACTATTTCCTGCCATGTAGTGCTAAAGATGCTACCTAGGTATCTCTTCAACAAAGAATATCATGGGAATGAAGACAAATTGATAATAGAAGTATTATATATTTTTTTTAAATGGTACTCTCTGTCAAATACAAAAAGAACATTTTGAGTTTCATATCCCTTTAATACATTTCTAAAACCCACACCCATCTTACCCAATGATGTAAGTGTAAAACAATATGTTCCAACTTTGTTTATTATCAGGTTGATAAATAAAAGCAGTTTTATTGGGAAAAAAAAGTAATGTTTTAAAGGGACAGTAAAGTCATAATTGGACATTTATGATTCAGTCATATAATACAATTTTAAACAACTTAACAATTTACTTCTATTAGTTAATGTGCTTCCTTCTCTTGTTATCCTTTGCTGAAATGTTTATCTAGGAAAGCTCAGGAGCAGCAAGGAACCTAGGTTATAGCTGCTGTTTGGTGGCTGCATATATATATATATACTGATTATCATTGGCTTAGCCATGTGTTCAGTTAGAAACCAGCACTGCATTGCTGCTCCTTCAACAAATGATACCAAGAGATTGAAGCAAATTTGATAATAGAAATAAATTGTAAAGTTGTTTAAAATTGTATGTTCTAACTACATCATTAAATATTTTTTTGGGGTTCTATGTCCCTTTAATAATTTACTTTCAAATGTACAATTAATAAATTAGAATCTAGGGAGCGCCTCACATTGGGCTGGGATATATATGCACATAAAACGTTGATAAGATTTATGAGAAAATGCACAGGTTTATTCATACAAACACGATAAAAACAGTAAAAAATTGTAAAAAAATTATAAAAAATATATGAAATTGCAATCAGATTGAGTTGAAATTACTCAACTTATTAGATGTATATCCTCTTATACATTAACTTATATGGTATCAGACAGGGTGGTGATACACAAGTGTAAAAGAGTAAAAAATATAAAAAGAAGTCATTCATGGATCCATGAGTACAATATAAAATATGAATAAAACCATATAGCAGGTACAGAAATGCAATCTTCAAAATTAAAACACTAAAAAAATACAATGCAATATAGTTAACGATTCCTAAGTATAATAATTGTGTGAACAGTGTGTAGTGTCTCCTATGTGTATTAGACAATCCCTGATATCAGGGTATATGAAATAGTTCCAAGTTCCTTGGGGGCAGTACTGCCCTATGGTGAGTCGGTCCTAGGGGTGATAGCTGTGAAGGTGTCCAAGAAGCCTGACTTCGTGGAGGGTGATGTAAAATTTAAAATGTGGAAAAAAACTAATAGAAAAAATGATATCCTAGTGCTGTGATCAATAGCAATTCAAATCAAATCCAAAAAATGTGATAAAAACAAGTGAAAAGTTGAAAAAAGTTAAAAAAAAGGTTAAAGAATATTCGTTCTAATGTCCTAAATCCAAGATCCAAATAAAAAATCCAAATAAAAAACGGATAAGATTCCCAGTGTGCCTGTGGAATACAAAACAAAAACAAATAGTGCAATAACGTTTAGGAAATCCTTAGTACAAATGAAATGAGGCTTACCATCAATAGCCAATGCGTTTCGGCCCTTCCTTGGGCCTTTTTCAAGACTGTCTTGAAAAAGGCCCAAGGAAGGGCCGAAACGCATTGGCTATTGATGGTAAGCCTCATTTCATTTGTACTAAGGATTTCCTAAACGTTATTGCACTATTTGTTTTTGTTTTGTATTCCACAGGCACACTGGGAATCTTATCCGTTTTTTATTTGGATTTTTTATTTGGATCTTGGATTTAGGACATTAGAACGAATATTCTTTAACCTTTTTTTTTAACTTTTTTCAACTTTTCACTTGTTTTTATCACATTTTTTGGATTTGATTTGAATTGCTATTGATCACAGCACTAGGATATCATTTTTTCTATTAGTTTTTTTCCACATTTTAAATTTTACATCACCCTCCACGAAGTCAGGCTTCTTGGACACCTTCACAGCTATCACCCCTAGGACCGACTCACCATAGGGCAGTACTGCCCCCAAGGAACTTGGAACTATTTCATATACCCTGATATCAGGGATTGCCTAATACACATAGGAGACACTACACACTGTTCACACAATTATTATACTTAGGAATCGTTAACTATATTGCATTGTATTTTTTTAGTGTTTTAATTTTTAAGATTGCATTTCTGTACCTGCTATATGGTTTTATTCATATTTTATATTGTACTCATGGATCCATGAATGACTTCTTTTTATATTTTTTACTCTTTTACACTTGTGTATCACCACCCTGTCTGATACCATATAAGTTAATGTATAAGAGGATATACATCTAATAAGTTGAGTAATTTCAACTCAATCTGATTGCAATTTCATATATTTTTTATAATTTTTTTACAATTTTTTACTGTTTTTATCGTGTTTGTATGAATAAACCTGTGCATTTTCTCATAAATCTTATCAACGTTTTATGTGCATATATATCCCAGCCCAATGTGAGGCGCTCCCTAGATTCTAATTTATACACTGTTCAATATCTATAGACAAACTAGGTGTCTTACTCTTTCTGGGGAGCTAGTTGGATATAGAGGAGACGCTGTGAGGAACACAACCTATTCCAAATGTACAATTAAATCAGATCTATGTAAAGTGCTCATACATAAATATTTATTTGTATTTCCTAACGAACTCAATAACTATTAAAACTATTCTTTTTTTAATTATAACACACAATACACTTAATTGTACCCTTCAGATTGTCTCTGCTTGTATCTGGTTAAAATTAAGGGTCTCTCCAAATGAATGTTGTTTGTGGTCATGAATGTTTTGTTTTTTTGTGTGTGAGACAATGCTAAAGAATATTTCACTGACATGTTGACAAGTGAAACATAAATCAGAAAAGATGTAAAAATTGGAAGGATTTTATTTTTCACTGCAGCTATTATGTAACTTAGCAACATCCATATAACCTTGGTACCAGATACATTTCTTCATTAAATGCATAAACTCTGACAATTTGAAAGGCAAATACCTTGCTTTACCTCCTTTTGTTTGATTTGGAAATAAGAGATGAAAATATTTCCCTAGTAACTAATGCTCCAACATAACAATGAAAAGTAACAACAGGATGTAGCTTAGAGTTTTACACTTAAAAAAATATATACAAATATCTCCGAAACCCTTCATTGCAGAAAAATTTGTTATCCCTGTTTTGAAGTTAGCTGTTAATAGTTCCAATTACCGAATTTAAACATAACTTTCAGAGCTTTATCTATGACTTACCCACACAAGTTATATGTTGCTTTTTTATTAGACTAGGCACATAAAAATAATGTTTGCGGGGCGGAGCGTGCAGCCGTCTGAGATGGCCGCACCACACTAGAGCTCCAGCATCGGCAGAGACGGAGCCTTCTTTCAAGCCACCATCGCACAGATCTAGGGCCCGATCCGATATGCAGCGTCACCCGCAAAAGCCGGCGACGCCAGATTTTGCAAAATTTTGGTATTACATATACGGCGCAGCATACAAGTTACGCAAGTATATTTCACCCTTCGGCCATATTTTTTTTATTAATAGACTAACATAGAACGACGCGCAATTTGGTATCCAATATACAGCGTAAGGACTTGAGCGCACAGATTTCAGAAAATCTATTCCATTCTCATCTCGCCACAAATTGCAGGCGCAGGAACCCTTGCACTGACTAAAAAACCAACGTAACTCCCTGGAAGTCTTAACAAACACATATATGTAAGCAGCATCTCAAGGTTAAAGGGACAGTATAGTATGATATTGTTTTTTAAGGTTTATTTGTGTATTTGAAATAGTTTGAAGCCACAACATAATCAATTGGATTGAGCTTGTAGTACTTTATCACATTGTGGACATATACTTGCTTATTTACTTTAAATTGTATTACCTTCATCTCTTTAGAACCCACTGGAGTGTAATTTATTCTAATGCTAACACAGCTTGGCATTGATGCCAAAATATATAAAGGGACAGTCAATTCCAAAGAAAACCTTCTTCTTTTAAATAGGGCATGTTATTTCAAACTACTTTCAGATTTAATTATAACACTTGCTTTGTTCTCTTGGTATTCTTAGTTGAAAGCAAAACCTAGGATGGCTCATATGATAATTTCTAAGACCTTCTTGAAGGCTGCCTTTTTGCAATTGTGTCAAACCAATCACAGACACCACAACCTCTCACCTGCAGACTTAAAACACTTGATAATACCCACCCTATCAGTAACATCACTACTATATATACCAAGGTGTCAATTTATATTGGATGTGAGATACATTGATTTACACCTTAGAAGTGAATATTACTATATGTACCCTTCAGAAACAACTATTGTGGATGTGAGTTATAGTACAAGAATATGTCATAAACAGGATAATATTACCTTTTTTGGGCCATTTCCACAGAGGCCTTATTATATGTTTTAACAATATTAGTGTACTAAAACACACCTCACATGGATGTGGATGACAATTATATGGTAAATAACAGAGGACAAGATTTATGGTGAACTATAAGAATATTTATTTATTTTTTTGGCTTCTTGGATGAGGGAGCTTAGGTGGTTGTAGTGGATTGCCTTGTTCTCCTGTTTTGAGAAGATTCTTCTGTTTCTGCTGGTGTGCTGGCCACAGATGATAGGATGGAGGCAGTGTCCTGCTGGTGTGTAAAGTGCACAACCAACACACCCAAGAGTTGATTTTGTTCTCTCCATCTATTGTCCATTTGCATCTGCATATCAGACAGAATTTGCATAATCTGTGATTGGTTTTGAACACTTGCACTTAACAATGCTGCTATGTCCCTCTGTAGCTCTATGCTACGTTGTTGTCTCCTCTGTTGGCTCCTGAAGAACCTCTCTTGGCCTCTTTGTATATTCTCCATGCTTGTTATGAGCCTCCTCTGGAGTGCAATGTATTCCTCACCCAGAGGGATTCTGGGTAAAATATGCAAATTAGACATGCAATATCTCAGGCTTTTTGCTTTTAATACTGTTTTAAGAAAAAACAACAACACAACAATCCCCTATTGGTTAAGTGCAGCAAAAGTGCTAATTTCAGATGCAAAGTGCTATATCTGCAAATTATTAAAAGTTAGTATTCTGTTGCTTTATTTTTATCAACTGGAAGATGGAAGATTTAAATCTCCTGCTTTTATCTCCACTATAATTTAAATATATATATATATATATATATATATATATATATATATATATATATATATATATATATATATATATATATATATATATACTTATTAAAAGCCAGGATACTCAGGCAAATAGAGACAAAAGGAGATCAGCAAGCAACAGCTGAAGCGTTTCGGCTAAGAGCCATATTCAAAGCTGCTGGCCATGAATTCTAAAACAGCTATTTAAAACCATAAGCTACCTCCTATAGGACAACAAGTTGATTTATACTTCATTGCGCTCCAAGTAATGAGCGTGTTAAAGCGACAGAACATAGACCCATTTAAATACACTTATACAGTATATGATACATAGCATTTACTGATGTACATTTACATTCCAAATCCATGCTGAAATAAGTGATATGCAATTCAAAAAGGATAATATGCATACCTTAAATCAGCCCCTCACAAATATGTATTTTATAAAATACAAAAATTGTAACAACCCTACACGATGCGAATTTCCTCTGAAAATCAATGGTCCAAAGCCACGACTTATATAGAGTATCAATGCATCAATTATCTCTGAATATAAGGGGTTAAGGTTAACATATGACACACTTGAATGTTTTAGGAACTCCAACCAGCTTATTGCCTGAAATTTATTAAGTCATAATCAGAATTGAGTATCTGGTTTTCAATTTGAAAATCCAAAAGACCTCTCTTTTCCCAAGCAATTTTTCTCTAACCACCCCCCCCCACCTCTGTGGGGGCATGATTCTCTCAATACATGTCCATCTTAGGGAGTCGGCATTCTTATTGTGTACCTGAGCGAAATGTTGTACTAGTGGAGTACTAGCTATGCCACTTTAATGCTGGACAGGTGCTCCCTGACCCTAGATCTCACCTCATGAGTGGTGAGACCTATGTACTGCTTATCGCATTCCACACACGTAATCAGTTACACAACAAAAGTGGACCGACAGTTCAGACAAGAGCGTTTTTGGTAAGGGTGCCCTGTTGCTGAGGATTTAAACCATTCCCCTGTTTCCACCTTTTCACAGGCCCCACACGTCCTATTGTGGCATTTGTACATGCCAACCATAGTCAGCCAAGAAGATTCCCTCTGTGCTTTCAAGGGGAACTTGGTAGCAGCTACCATATTTCCTAAAGTCCTGCCTCTTTTATAAGCAAACTTACAATTTTTGGGAGATACATTAGGCAGACCATCATCAGCTCTTAGGATCGGAAAATGTTTTTTGATTATGTCACAAATCTGGTGATACTGTTCAGAATAGTCTGTAATGAACAAAACAATTTCTCTTAAGACCTTTGCATTAATTTATATTTAGTTGGGGTAGAGAATACCAATATTAAATCTTATATGAGGTGTGATGGTAAAATAAAATAAAATAATATAATATCTTCTATCTTTTAGTTGGGGTAAAGAATACCAATAATAAGTTCAAGGTGTGATGATAAAATAAATTAGTATAATAATCTTCTATCTTTTCAGTGGTAATATAATGTGTGCTGCGTAGAAAGCTACTTAGTGAAAGTGTTAATGAAAGTGTTAATCTTTTAGTTAGGGTAGATAATACCAATAATATGAGATTCAGGTATGATGATAAAATTAAATAGTATAATAATCTTCTATCTTTTCAGTGATAATATAATGTGTGCTGCGTGGAAAGCTGCGATCTTGAAAAAGGCTCTGTTGCTGATACGCGTTGATCCGCCCTACAGCTACAGACAAACTTGGCACCCAGGACCGTTGTCTCTAACAGGAGGTTTGAAATAAGAAATCCCTGTTAGTTAATGTACAGCGAGAGGAGCCACATACTGAAAAATATTTAAAAGGAATGAAGTGCGCGCACTTAATTTAAACAAGGAGAACCTCTGATTAGTCACAAAGACTCTATTGCCGAAACCGGACAGCTTATACATCAAACACTGACAGGAAAAGTAAGAATACACGGAGGAGCGTTTTTTATGCATAAAGGTACTGTGTGACATCTCTAATTGGAAACTTTTAAAGGAACTACAAAAAAGGAAAGACTGTGGGTAAACACCTGCTAGGAAAAGCCCTCTAATTAAAGCTTGCAACACTGTGTTTAATAAGACACACAGCATTTTGAAAACACTCATTACAGACTATCAATACAGAAAAGGCTTATCATTGTTTTTACCATTGGTTCATACTGGTGTATGAAAGCTAACTATACTTATCAATCTGCAATGGTTTATTGTTACTGTATCAACCTATGCTAGGAAAATCCCTCTAATTAAAGCTTGCAACACTGAGTCTAATAAGACACACACCACTTTGAAACACCTGTTACATACTACCAACACAAAAAAGGCTTATCATTGTTTTCAATATTAATTCATACTAGTGTTTGAAAACTAACTCCTCTTATCAATTTACAGTGGTTTATTGTTACTGTATCAACTTATGCCTCTACTAGTTTTCACTTTATTATATGCCCATCATCTAACATATTAGCAGCTATTGGAGTCTTTTCTATCAGAATTGTAGTTTTAAATTAGAATTGTAGTTTTTAATGCACTTAACACCGGTGTTATTAAGTTTTTAGAATCTAATTTTTAGAACATTACTGTTTAATATTTTATTGCTATTAATGTCTGTAAGGAATTTTTATTTCTTAGTATGAACTTACTTACGGCTAGATTTAGAGTTTTGTCAGTAACGACCCGCGTAGCTAACGCTGGCTTTTTTCTGGCCGCACCTTTAAAATAACTCTGGTATTGAGAGTCCACAGAATGGCTGCGTTAGGCTCCAAAAAAGGAGCGTACAGCATATTTAACGCCACTGCAACTCTCGATACCAGAGTTGCTTAAGGAAGCGGCCAGCTTCAAAAACGTGCTTGTGCACGATTCCCCCATAGGAAACAATGGGGCTGTTTGAGCTGAAAAAAAACCTAACACCTGCAAAAAAGCCGCGTTCAGCTCCTAACGCAGCCCCATTGTTTGCTATGGGGAAACACTTCCTACGTCTGCACCTAACACCCTAACATGTACCCCGAGTCTAAACACCCCTAGCCTTACACTTATTATCCCCTATTCTGCCGCCCCCGCTATCGCTGACCCCTGTATATTATTTTTAACCCCTAATCTGCCGCTCCGTAAACCGCCGCTACTTACATTATCCCTATGTACCCCTAATCTGCTGCCCCTAACACCGCCGACCCCTATATTATATCTATTAACCCCTAATCTGCCCCCTACAACGTCGCCTCCACCTGCCTACACTTATTAACCCCTAATCTGCCGAGCGGACCGCACCGCTATTATTATAAAGTTATTAACCCCTAATCCGCCTCACTAACCCTATAATAAATAGTATTAACCCCTAATCTGCCCTCCCTAACATCGCCGACACCTAACTTCAATTATTAACCCCTAATCTGCCGACTGGAGTTCACCGCTATTCTAATAAATGTATTAACCCCTAAAGCTAAGTCTAACCCTAACACTAACACCCCCCTAAATTAAATATAATTTTAATCTAACAAAATGAATTAACTCTTCTTAAATAAATTATTCCTATTTAAAGCTAAATACTTACCTGTAAAATAAATCCTAATATAGCTACAATATAAATTATAATTATATTATAGCTATTTTAGGATTAATATTTATTTTACAGGTAACTTTGTATTTATTTTAACCAGGTACAATAGCTATTAAATAGTTAAGAACTATTTAATAGCTAAAATAGTTAAAATAATTTCAAATTTACCTGTAAAATAAATCCTAACCTAAGTTACAATTAAACCTAACACTACACTATCAATAAATAAATTAAATAAAATACCTATAATTATCTACAATTAAACCTAACACTACACTATCAATAAATAAATTAAATACAATTCCTACAAATAAATACAATGAAATAAACTAACTAAAGTACAAAAAATAAAAAAGAACTAAGTTACAAAAAATAAAAAAATATTTACAAACATCAGAAAAATATTACAACAATTTTAAACTAATTACACCTACTCTAAGTCCCCTAATAAAATAACAAAGCCCCCCAAAATAAAAAATGCCCTACCCTAAAGTTCAAAGCTCTTTTACCTTACCAGCCCTGAACAGGGCCCTTTGCGGGGCATGCCCCAAGAAGTTCAGCTCTTTTGCCTGTAAAAAAAACATACAATACCCCCCCCAACATTACAACCCACCACCCACATACCCCTAATCTAACCCAAACCCCCTTAAATAAACCTAACACTAAGCCCCTGAAGATCTTCCTACCTTATCTTCACCATACCAGGTTCACCGATCGATCCAGAAGAGCTCCTCCGATGTCCTGATCCAAGCCCAAGCGGGGGGCTGAAGAGGTCCATGATCCGGCTGAAGTCTTCATCCAAGCGGGAGCTGAAGAGGTCCATGATCCGGATGAAGTCTTCTATCAACGGCATCTTCAATCTTCTTTCTTCGGGAGCCATCATCTTCCATCCGACGCGGAACATCCTCTTCTCCCGACGCCTACTCGCCGAATGACGGTTCCTTTAAATGACGTCATCCAAGATGGCGTCCCTCAAATTCCGATTGGCTGATAGGATTCTATCAGCCAATCGGAATTAAGGTAGGAATATTCTGATTGGCTGATGGAATCAGCCAATCAGAATCAAGTTCAATCCGATTGGCTGAAGATAGAAGATGCCGCTTGGAAGATGATGGTTGCCGGTCCGGATCTACTCTTCTTCCCGGATAGGATGAAGACTTTGGAGCCTCTTCTGGACATCTTCAGCCGTCGGATGATGGATGTCTAGCCCCCGCTTGGGCTTAGATGAAGATTTTGGAGCCAGGACCGATCGGTGATACCCGGTGAGGTGAAGATAAGGTAGGAAGATCTTCAGGGGCTTAGTGTTAGGTTTATTTAAGGGGGGTTTGGGTTAGATTAGGGGTATGTGGGTTGTAATGTTGGGGGGGGTAGTGTATGTTTTTTTTTACAGGCAAAAGAGCTGAATTCTTTGGGGCATGCCCCGCAAAGGGCCCTGTTCAGGGCTGGTAAGGTAAAAGAGCTTTGAACTTTTGTAATTTAGAATAGGGTAGGCCATTTTTTATTTTGGGGGGCTTTGTAATTTTATTAGGGGGCTTAGAGTAGGTGTAATTAGTTTAAAATTGTTGTAATATTTTTCTTATGTTTGTAAATATTTTTTTATTTTTTGTAACTCAGTTCTTTTTTATTTTTTGTACTTTAGTTAGTTTATTTCATTGTAGTTATTTGTAGGTATTGTATTTAATCAATTTATTGATAGTGTAGTGTTAGGTTTAATTGTAGGTAATTGTAGGTATTGTATTTAATTAATTTATTGATAGTGTAGTGTTAGGTTTAATTGTAACTTAGGTTATTATTTATTTTACAGGTAATTTTGTAATTATTTTAACTATTTTAGCTATTAAATAGTTCTTAACTATTTAATAGCTATTGTACATGGTTAAAATAAATACAAAGTTACCTGTAAAATAAATATTAATCCTAAAATAGCTATAATATAATTATAATTTATATTGTAGCTATATTAGGATTTAAATAGGAATAATTTATTTAATAAGAGTTAATTAATTTCGTTAGATTTAAATTATATTTAACTTAGGGGGTGTTAGTATTAGGGTTAGACTTAGCTTTAGGGGTTAATACATTTATTAGAATAGCGGTGAGATTCGGTCGGCAGATTAGGGGTTAATAATTGAAGTTAGGTGTCGGAGATGTTAGGGAGGGCAGATTAGGGGTTAATAAATATAATATAGGGGTCGGCGATGTTAGGGCAGCAGATTAGGGGTACATAGCTATAATGTAGCTGGCGGCGGCTTGCGGACGGCAGATTAGGGGTTAATAAGTGTAGGTAGCTGGCGGCGACGTTGTGGGGGGCAGATTAGGGGTTAATAAATATAATATAGGGGTCGGCGGTGTTAGGGGCAGCAGATTAGGGGTACATAAGGATAACGTAGGTGGCGGTCGGCAGATTAGGGGTTAAAAAAATTTAATCGAGTGTCGGTGATGTGGGGGGACCTCGGTTTAGGGGTACATAGGTAGTTTATGGGTGTTAGTGTACTTTAGGGCACAGTAGTTAAGAGCTTTATGAACCGGCGTTAGCCCAGAAAGCTCTTAACTACTGACTTTTTTCTGCGGTTGGAGTTTTGTCATTAGATTTCTAACGCTCACTTCAGCCACGACTCTAAATACCGAAGTTAGAAAGATCCCATTGAAAAGATAGGATACGCAATTGACGTAAGGGGATCTGCGGTATGGAAAAGTCGCGGCTGAAAAGTGAGCGTTAGACCCTTTTTTGAATGACTCCAAATACCGGCGGTAGCCTAAAACCAGCGTTAGGAGCCTCTAACGCTGGTTTTCACGGCTACCGCCAAACTCCAAATCTAGGCCCTAATAAATTAACATTATAACACTAATCAGCATACTTTCCCTTTTTTCTCATTTTTAATTAGGATCCATATTTTCTACCTAAAATCTAAAACTTGTGAGGATCCCTAGTTCCCAGTACTAATTTAATCACAAATATATTTAACTATATTTTTTTGCACCCCTACTTTTCACTACAAAGTAATTGGGACAATGTATTTTCTAATAAAAATACAGAGGATAAATGGATAATATTTAAAAATTTGTTAAATAAATATACATATCAATACATACCATATGGTTATAAAAATAAAAATAAAAAAACTAAGCCGTTATGGCTAAATAAAAATGTGTTAAAAGAAATTAGGAAAAAACGTAGGGCATTTAAATTATTAAAAGAAAATAATACAGACTCAGCATACAATATTTATAAGGAATGTAACAAAGCATGCAAAAAAGCAATCAAATTAGCCAAAATTGAAAATGAAAAATTAATTGCCAAGGATTCTAAGTCTAACCCTAAAGGTTCTTTAAGTACATAAATAGCAAAAAATCTAAGAAGGATAATATAGGTACATTAAAATGTGTGGAGGGTAGCATGATAAATAATGACAGGGAGAAGGCTGAGGTACTAAACCAGTTTTTTTCTTCAGTATACACAAGAGAGGAACCATTGAATGATACTTTGGAACAGAATAGAACATGCCAGTCCATACCACTAACTGGGTTTTGTTTAGAGGATATCAGGAAAAAACTAAAAAATATTAAGGTAAATAAAACTCCAGGCCCAGATGGAATACACCCAAGGGTGTTAAGTGAACTTAGCACTGTTATAGACAAACCTTTACTCTTAAATTTTCAAGACTCATTATCCTCCGGCATTGTACCCCAGGATTGGCGTAAAGCTGATGTTGTGCCACTCTTCAAAAAGGGAAGCAGGGATGATCCAGGAAGCTATAGACCAGTTAGTCTGACATCAATAGTGGGGAAGATATTTGAAGGGATTATAAGGGATTATATTGATGAGCATATTCGTGTAAACAAGATTATGAGTTCTAATCAGCATGGCTTTAGGAGAAATAGATCATGTCAAACTAATCTAATTAGATTCTACGAGGAAGTAAGTAAAAATATAGATAAAGGGGAATCAGTTGATGTGATATACTTAGATTTTGCAAAGGCATTTGATACAGTGCCACATGAGAGATTAATGCACAAAATTAAGGGACTGGGAATAGCTGAAAATGTTAGCTCATGGATAAATAACTGGATAAAAGATAGGGAGCAACGAGTAGAAGTAAACGGATCATACTCAGATTGGACAAAGGTAATCAGTGGCGTCCCCCAGGGATCAGTACTGGGCCCTGTTCTTTTTAATATTTTTATAAATGACTTGGAGCAAGGATTAAATAGCGACATCTCTATTTTTGCAGATGATACTAAGTTAAGTAAGGTCATTAGGTCAGAGCAGGATGAACTCTCTTTGCAAAGGGATTTGCTAAAATTAGAACTATGGGCAAGTGAATGGAAAATGAGATTTAATACGGAAAAATGTAAGGTTCTACATTTTGGAAGTAAAAATAAGCAGGCTATGTATTTTTTAAATGGGACAAGACTTAGCCAAACACAGGAGGAAAGGGATTTGGGAGTAGTAATAGATAACAAGCTAAAGATGAGTGCACAATGCAGGGCAGCGGCTTCAAAGGCTAATAAGATACTAGCATGTATTAAAAGAGGCATTGATTCAAGGGAGGAAAGCATAATTCTGTCATTATATAAAGCCCTGGTAAGACCTCACCTTGAGTTTGGAGTGCAGTTCTGGGGACCGATTGCTAAAAAAGATATTGCAGAACTAGAAAAAGTTCAGAGAAGGGCCACAAAGCTAATAAGGGGATTGGAGAAATTAACCTATGAGGAGAGTCTAGCCAAACTGGGTCTGTTCTCTTTAGAAAAAAGGCGCTTGAGAGGTGACATGATTACTTTATATAAATATATTCAAGGCCCATATACAGAGATGGCAGAAGCTCTTTTTATTCCAAGAAAATTGGTTCTGACAAGAGGTCATAATTTAAGGTTGGAGGAAAGGAGATTTAATCTCCTGCAACGGAAACGTTTTTTCACTGTAAGAGCAATAAAATTGTGGAACTCATTACCAAAGGAGGTAGTGAATGCCAATACCATAGATACATTTAAAAATAGTCTGGATAAATTTCTGTATATAAACAAAATTTATGGATATGATTGCTAGTATTAAATGGGTCACATTTTAATGGGGTTATTTAAGCTTAACTGGAGCTTTTTGTAAGTATTTTAGATTTGTATAGGTTGAACTCGATGGACTTCAGTCTTTTTTCAACCTTATCTACTATGTTACTATGTTACTATGTTACTACAACAATTATTATCCATACTGCACATATACTATATACACAGAAGATCTACCTGGTGACATAGAGACACTTTAAACTTACTGCTCTAACACTAATTTCACACCTATTTACTCTCACAATTTATTTATTTATTTTTTAAAACCTTACATAAACAAGGAGAAATGAGCATGTTTTAACTTTCATTAACACTTTCACTAAGCAGCTTTCCACGCAGCACACATTATATTATCACTGAAAAGATAGAAGATTATTATACTATTTAATTTTATCATCATACCTGAACCTCATATTATTGGTATTATCTACCCTAACTAAAAGATTAACACTTTCATTAACACTTTCACTAAGTAGCTTTCTACGCAGCACACATTATATTACAACTGAAAAGATAGATTATTATACTAATTTATTTTATCATCACACCTTGAACTTATTATTGGTATTCTTTACCCCAACTAAAAGATAGAAGATTATTATATTATATTATTTTATTTTATTTTACCATCACACCTCATATAAGATTTAATATTGGTATTCTCTACCCCAACTAAATATAAATTAATGCAAAGGTCTTAAGTTATATGCATTTCCAGATTGCGGTTCAGCGCCCCTTTCTACCCCACTATAATTTCTTTTTTTCAAAAACTTTAGGTGTAGTCACTTGTGAGAAGACTACACTAGTGAAGGAGGCTATATCTGGAGTGAGTTAGATTTTTCAAATTACCCTATCTAAAACATTTTCTCTTCCAAGTTTCTGATCCCGGGCTAAAGGTTCTTTTTTTACAGATTTAACAACTGAATTAATTGTATCTTTGTGATAACCCCTTTCCTGAAGGCGTATAGAGAGCTTTTGTGACTCCCGTTGAAAATTGGCTTTGTCTGAGCAATTCCGTCTAAGGCGGATAAATTGCCCCTTGGCAATACCCTTAAACACGCTCCTCGGATGGCAACTGTCTGCGTGCAAAAGGGTATTACCAGAGATCGGTTTTCTATAAACATTAGTGGAGACTTTTTCTCTACAAATACCTGTCAGAGTAAGGTCCAAATAGTTCATGCTAAATGGGTCCCATTCAGAAGTAAAACTGATCCCCAAATCATTAGCATTTAAGTATTGGACAAATGAGTGCAGGTCTCACTGTTCTCCTCTCCAGATAAATAAAAGATCATTGATTAATTTTTTGTATATGACTAACCTTGAGCTTAAGGGGTTTCTACACCAAAATATGTGTTCCTGCTCCCACCACCCCATGAAGAGGTTGGCATAGGAGGGGGCAAAATTCACCCCCATAGCAGTACCACATATCTGGAGGCAAAAAAACCCCCTCAAACTAAAAGAAGTTATGTTGCAGTGAAAAGTCAGTAACCCTCAATACAAAGTCACAAAACTCAACATCTTCCCCATGGTATTTTTTCATATAAAAGGCTATTGCCAGAAGACCTTTCTCATGGGGAATTGAGGAATAAATAGTCCTTACATCCACTGTCAACCATTTATATTCTGGATCCCATTCAATTTTGGAATCTATGTTTAGGACATGTTTGGAGTCTTTCACATACTCCATAAATCAGTCACCATAGGCTGCAAGATTTGATCGAGCCACTCTGATAAGTGTTCAAGTAAAGACCCTATGCCACTGACAATAATAATAATTGGATACTTGTATAGCGCACAACCTCGAACTTAATCGACTCGCGGCACTGATGACAGGTATACAATGGGCCTACTCCATGGACTTGTGTACCTTAGGGAGGTGGCTGAGCACTGGTACTACGGGTGTGAGACAAGTAAATATTTGCTTGTTTCCATGTCGATGAAACCCTAATCCAGCCCATCATCCACCAGATACCTCAATTTAATAGTAAACAACCTGGTTGGGTTTGTATTCAAAACCCTATAATCATGTGGTTGGTGAGCTGTCTCAGGGCCTCATCGACAAACCTATCCTTATCCATTACCACCACCGAACCCCCCTTGTCAGCGGCCCAGATCACTAGTTCCAAGTTGGAGCTTAGTTTATCCAAAGCTTCCCTTTCAATTTTTGACAGATTATTCCGAAAATTCCTCTGCTGATAGAACAGGTCAGTTAAGTCCCTTTCTACTCTCTTGTGAAACTTCTCAATAATGGGACCCCTACTCTGAGTTTGTATCCCGCTAATAGCTCCAAGTTTTGGACAGCTGGAGCCGGCCTGCTATTGAACCAATCACAGTGGAGCTGAGCTCGCGCACACCCCGCAGACAGGAAGGATTCATTCTGCATGCTCCAATTGAATCGAAGGGGAGGTACCGCTCCATTACCTGGTGAATACAGAGGGACTTTCTGGATGCACCAACAGTGAAGCTACATGGTGTTATGCAGGAGGGACGCAGTGATGAGAGTGAATTCCCATAGCATTCCTGTAGGTTACTCGGTGCTTTGAGATAAGTTGTTGAGACTGAGTGAGCCCTTGCTGCACCAGGATCTTTGCATCAGTCAACACCTGGATGGGTAAGCCGTCTCACTTTATACGAGCTCCTTCTTTGGCTGTGGCTTTCTTCCTCTGTTTGCTTATCTGTGAAGCATATAAACTGCTTGGTTCTTTTAGTGCTCGCCCCATCATTTGCACTTGTATAAGGAGAAACCTCTTGTTGTGTTGTCTTGTATACATATATACACAAACACATATATATATTTATATATACACAGCTTTGTTTTTATATATATATATATATATTGCACAGAAAACTGTTATCAATGCCACAGGGGATTCTGGGTAAGATATGCAAATTAGACATACAATATCTCAGGCTTTTTGCTTCTGATACTGTGTTAAAAAAAACCACAACAATCCCCTATTGGTTAAGTGCAGCAAAAGTGCTAATTTCATGTGCAATAATTCTGTTGCATTATTTTTATGAACTGGAAGATGGAGGATTTTAATATCCTGCTTTTATCTCCACTATAATTTAAAGGGACAGTCTAGTCAAAAATAAACTTTCATGATTTAGATAGGGCAGGTCATTTTAAACAGCTTTACAATTTATTTTTATCACCAATTTTGCTTTGTTCTCTTGGTATTCTTAGATGAAAGCTAAATGTAGGAGGTTCATATGCTAATTTCTTAGACCTTGAAGACGGCCTCTTATCTGAATACCATTTTGACAGCTTTTCACCACTAGAGGGTGTTAGTTCATGTGTCTCATATAGATAGCACTATGCTCACACACGTGGAGTTACCTAGGAGCCAGCACTGATTGACTAAAATGAAAGTCTGTCAAAAGAAGTGAAATAAGGGGGCAGTTTGCAGAGGCATAGATACAAGGTAATCACAGAGGTAAAAAGTGTATTAATATAACTGTGTTGGTTATGCAAAACTGGGGAATAGTAAATAAAGGGATTATCTATCTTTTTAAACAATAACAATTCTGGTGTAGACTATCCCTTTAAATATGTATATATAAATATATATATATATATATATATATATATACACACACACAATATATATATATATATATATATATATATATATATATATATATATATATATATATATAAATATACATATATATATACTGTTTATATATATTTATATATATATATATATATATACGTTGATTGGAGTAGCCATGTTAGTCCAGAGATTTAGATATCAAAATAACAAGAGTATTGCATTGAGCAATGATACTTTTTTTATTGGACTAACTATACATTTATAAGATGACAAGCTTTCGGAAGAGTTCCTTCCTTTATCAAGTCTGAAGCAATACTAACCAATTCAATGGAATTTACAGATTGTATCTTAAAACACAGAATAGCTAAGAAGACAGTGCAGGGAGAGGAGGAGGTGTCGTAAAAATCATGAGGGGGGCTTAGGTAACAGGCAGACAGTGTCCAGTGTAGGAGAACAGACAGGGGAAATATATAGCTTTACATAGAGCATATACTGACATAAAGTTATATATCAACATTGAATCAATATCTATAGAGATGTGAAATTGTATATACAGGGGGAATACAAAAGTTAAGAAAAGACAAAATTGTGGACATAGGCTTACCTGTGTACCTATGTATAAAGAATGTGGAATATGCAATGTAATTGACTAAATGAAAGTACATTACAAAAAATTTTGATAATGTGTTAAGAATCCAGAGTCCACATTTAGTCCAGAATTAAACAGGTTGAAGTGCATTATCATTTTCATTTCAAAGGTTTTTCTTTCCATGGTGTTTTTGAAGTTGCCTCTGAGAATTTTGATTTTGAGGTTTTGGATGGAGTGGTCAGGTTGGGTGAAATGGTGACCAACAGGGGTGCAGTATTTTGTTTCACAGTGGTTTTTGATTGAGTGTCTGTGTAAGTTCATTCAAAGGTGCAGTTTTTGGCTTGTTTCTCCAATATAGCATCCCATTTCACATGCAGTGCAATGTATCATGTATACCACATTTGCAGATATACATGAATATGCCCCTTTAATGTTGTAAGATTTATTATTGTGATTTGCTGTGCTGCTTTCACAAACATGTTGACACAGTTTGCAGCGAGCTTTATAGCAGCAATTGGTTCCATTCTGAGTGTTCTTTTTCTCAAGGGGTAGCTTCCTATGTACTAGTTTCTGCTTTAGGTTAGATGGTTGTCTGTATGCCAGGATTGGGGGTTTTGGAAAGATTTTTTTGAGTGTGGGATCCTCTAAGAGTAGTGGCTGTAAGTCTTTTATGATTTTTCGTATCCCTTCCACAGCAGGGTTGTATTTGACTACTAGTGGGATACGTGATATGTTTTTCTTCTCCCTGTATTGTAGTAAGTGTTCACGTGGGGTATTGAGGGCAGAGTTAATTTTTTTATTTATAATCCTTGTTTTGTATCCTTTTTCTCTGAATGATTGGGACAATGTGATGAGGTGTTTGTCACGGTCCTTGGTATCTGAACAAATTCTGTGGTATCTTGTAGCCTGACTGTAGATTATGGATTTTTTAATGTGATTGGGGTAGGAGCTGGAGCTGTGGAGGTAGCTGCATCTATCTGTTGGTTTCCTGTATACAGATGAGTGCAGTTTGCCATTTGTGATGGATATTGTTGTATCCAGGAAGCTGACACAGTCTCTAGAAAAGTTCATTTTAAGCTTGATTGATGCATGAAATAGATTAAATGATTTATGAAAATGTTCAAGGTTTTTTTCTCCTTCTGTCCATATGATGAAAATATCATCGATTTCCCCTATTTTTCAAATTACAGTACCTATATTACTGGGTCTTATGACCAAGCTATAGGTTTCCGGAGAGGTGACCTTTTATTGCTATTACTAATTTTTCAAGAGTTTACAACTCTTGGGTGTATCCTATACTTGCGTGGCCACAGGAGACAGAGAAATATTTGGCATTTAAGCCCCTTTTTGTCAATTATATCACTGATATGGCTTTCACACTATCTGATGAGAATTGGGAGGCAGAGCTAACAGCATCTCTGTCCTTGTCAGGTCTGGAAGAGAGTCAGGTAGAGAATAATGCACCAGTCAATATATATGGGGCATTTAAGAACTACAAAAAACTCTTAGTGAAACAGGTCAAACTCAAGGCCGAAACTTCCAGTCTAGAGAACTATATTAAAAATAGTATCATACCTAGGGGTCTACGATTGAGATTAGACCCCGGCACCAATCTTAGGGAAGATGAAGGAGGAGAAGCATTCATGGAGGACTGGAATTCCAGCCTGACAGAGTGCTCCATCATTTTGATGGGTAAAATGGTTAAACGTAATAAAGAAAGATTGGACAAGACAATTACACAGGCAGAGGAAAGCCTAAAAGTAGTAAACACCTTTTCTAACAATCATAACTTTGCAAAACTTAATGAAGAAATTAAAGAACAGATTGCTAGGCTACAAAATGACATTAAATTAAGGAAAGGCAGGAAACTGTCCAGAGATAATGATGACTATAAGAATAACAAAGTTTACAATTACCTTGCAGTAAGGGGGACTTATGATTCTGGCACAGATGTGTCTGATGTAGAATCAGATCACCATAGATCAGCAACGGAAAAATCACATGATTTTTTAGGGGAAGGAGGAGAGGAGGTAGGAAGAGAAGGTGGAGGAGGGAAAAATTCAGACTCACGAGAGAGGAGATATCCCTCCAGACAACGGAGGCAACAACAAAATCGGGGGAATTTTGTGAGGGGCAGACCCCAGCGATTCCGGGGACGCAGGGGATATTAAAAACAGCTGAAGAAGGCCTTCAGATAATAAATTTATCCTCTTTTAAGTTAAACCTCGCTCACATAGAGGTACTTAAAAAAGGTCTTTCTTTCTGCCCCTCGAATAACCTAGATAAGTTCAATTTCATAAAAGACCTCCATTTGTTTGCCCGAAAAATTGTGTTGTCACAATTAATGAAGGGCAAAAGCAAACACCTAGTGGACGATGTCGCCATTACTATGGAGGACAAGACCACTTTAGAAAACCTACAAAGCCTATTAGAAGAAAATGAAGGAAGCCAAAATGCTTCTATCCAGATCAAGGATCTTCCTCATTACAATAAAACCACCTCCAATTTTAAAGCAAAATCTAAGTATATGCCGCAACTATCAATGGTGCCAGCTGTCAATATTTTTGTAAGAGAAGTTGAGAAAGAGGTGAATCGACTGTCCTTTACAGGAATTGTTGATGATAATTTAACAAAATCAGAACGCAAAGCACTCACCGACCTCATCACGGCAAAAGGGTTTGTGATCAAGCCCGCGGACAAAGGTGGAAACCTAGTCCTGTGGGATGAGAACCTGTATGTCCTAGAGGTAAAACGCCAACTTCTGAATAAGAAGCATTACAAAGCATTGACATTCAATCCAACATCTTCCCTACAATTTAAACTTTTCAATATATTGAAAAGAGCAAAGAATGATGGCTTGATCACTACTCATGAACAGAAATATCTCTACCCTGAACATCCAATAACACCTGTCTTCTACTGTATTCCTAAAATACATAAGAATGCTAACCATCCGCCTGGCCGTCCAATAATTGCCGGCATTGGCAGCCTAACTGAAAACTTAGGCAACTATGTAGACTACTTCCTTAGACCATTTCTGAGTACACTACCATCTTACATCCTGGACACGGCAGACTTCTTAAGAAAAATTGATAACCTGTCAGTCCCTCCAGGTGCCATCATGGCCTGTCTAGATGTGGAAGGACTTTATTCGTCCATCCCTCACAATGTTGGTTTGAAGGCATGCCACCACTTTCTTGCGATGAGAGGCACACAAACACAACAGCACACTGACTTTGTCATGGAACTGTTAGAGTTCATTTTGACGAATAATGTGTTTCTCTTTGACAACAAAGTGTATGTTCAACAGCAGGGGACAGCTATGGGGGCGACATGTGCCCCCACATATGCTTGCCTCCATTTGGGAGCCTGGGAGATGGAAGATGTATATCAGAGCCCTCTCTTTGAGGAAAACATCCACATATGGCTTCGATATGTGGATGACATCTTCCTCATATGGGAGGGCTCAGAAACAAGTCTTTCTACTTTTGTAGAAACTCTGAATAAAAATGACAGAAATATCTATCTCACACTGCAAAGCAGCAAGAAGGAAATATCCTTTCTGGATATTAAGATTATTCTCAATCAGGGTTCAGTGGTGACTGAGAATTTTCGAAAAACCACTGCAACCAATAGTTTGCTTCTTGCGACAAGCCATCATCCCGACCATTTGAAGAAGGGGATACCTAAGGGGCAATTCCTTAGACTCCGTCGTAACTGCTCCACAAAAACAAAATACTATGAACATGCCAAAGAGATGCACCAACGGTTTCTAAATAGGGGGTATTCAAAAAGAGTTGTTGACAGAGCTCTAAATGAAGCAGCTAGTTCGAACCGAGAACAACTTCTTGTACCCAAACAAAAAGCTAAACAGGGTCCAATCAGACTAATAGCGGACTATAATTGTCACTGGAAAACCCTGAGAAGGATACTGCAAAAAAACTGGCACGTTCTAACGAGTGATGAAGGGGTATCTAGAGAAGTAGGAGACTACCCCACTATCACTGCCAGAAGAGCACCCAACTTGAGAGACAAACTCGTGAGAAGTCAGTATACGTCACTCAGAAAACAAACAGATTGGCTTACCACACACAGGTCCACTGGAAATCATCCCTGTGGGCGATGTGTGGCGTGCAAATACATGGTAAAAACTAAAGTGTTTTCCACCCACACAGGCAAAATGTATAAATTAAAACACCACATTACATGCAGTACCGAAGGGGTTATTTACCTCCTCTCCTGTAGTTGCCCACGTTTTTACGTGGGTAAGACCAGGAGAGCCATAAAGGATAGGATAACTGAACATAGGGATGACATTAAATATAAAAATCCCAAGAGTAATGTGGCAAAACACTTTGAAGAAATTCACGCCTGCAACCCTGACTCCCTCTCATTCATTGGTATTGACAGAGGCATTACCAATAACAGAGGGGGTGACAACGACAAAGTCCTCCTCCTGAAGGAATGTAGGTGGATTACGATCCTACAAACCCAGATACCTAATGGGTTAAACGATAGGATAGACATGGCCTGCTTTCTGTAAGGCATAAATGTCTTCTTAATCTCACTCTCGTTCTCAGATATTTGTGTACCATACAGTGATATAACAAAATACTCAATTAAGCACTATCTCTATACAAGTACTATAGAATGGCAATATGATATATTTTTTCAACTGAGTATTTTGTACGCAGGGCTCCTATTAGCGTAGATTTCACTTGGTAACTTTCTCATATTTACCTTACAACATGCATGACCAAATTATAACTCATTTTGTACATATAATTTTTTTATTTCTTTTTGTATATAATTCTTCACTTACGTTATGAACCAGACTTGCTATGTTTTTAATACCACCAGAATTTGGGTAATATATAGTATGTCCGTTAAGTTTCAAATATCCCGTTTAGCACTATGAAGCTCTATAGCTTTCCAATAGGGGCGTGGTTTTTCTTAAGTTTAAAAGGGAGAGGAGAAGCTCCCTACGTCATTACGCCCTGACGAAGCCCGACACACCCAGCGGGTGAAACGCGCGTCGGCATTGGACAAGCCGACACGGAACATGTGGTTCGTGTGAACGCCACTGAACTTAACAGCTCTGCAAACTTACGCTCATGAAGGATCTCCTGTAAGATGGATTTGGGGATCCACAAAGGACTGCTTGCCATATAATAGTCCTGGGACTGAGCAGGAAACAGGTCGTATGCCATTATAAGTTTTGCCTGATAAATAGGCACATCTATATAAGAACTGGATATTGCTACCCGGTTGCAAGGGTAAAACTACAAGTCTCGAAATAACATCATTACTATGCACAACTACCGTGCAGTCTCCCACTTTGCACTTATGCTTACCATCTCTATCATGAACTTTTCATCCTCATGCATTTAAGACTGCTTGCACGGGACTGTCTAGCAACTAACAGAAATATATGCTACTATCTGCCTGTTACTTATTCCTGCTGAGCTACGTTCCATGCCTACGCCTATACTGTTTGCTTCCTGCTTACTAACAGATGAATGTACATATTATGAGATACACTATTAACTACTTAGATCCCATCTATACACCTGCACGGCATTAAGCCTTATATCATAAGGTGCCGTACGCAGTAGGGTGTAGTAGTTTGAAAAGTGTGTCTCACTAATATATCTCCCTTTTTATTTGTATGCACAATATAAAAATATGCCTTATATGTATTGCCCACAGTTACACCATATTTCTGTGGGCGCAATGTCAGTATCTACTTAGATCCCATTCTTATACCTGCCCGGCAATTAACCCTATACTTGAAGGTGCCGTTCGCAGCAGGGTGTAGTAGTATGACAAAGGCTCCGTGTGAAATATAGTTACTTCACCATTCACACATTGAGATATCTCTGTCTGACATGATAATTGACAGCAAATTTAGCTATCTTCTGTAATATAGGTATACCTGTTGAAATTCCATGTCAGTATATGTACAAAGTTCAGGCATTCACGCTAACCCCTGACCGGTCAGGTTTGTTTTATTATTTTGTGTTCATTTTTTCTGTTGTATGTACAATTTCTTTCTTGGTCTATTGTATATAGACATATTGTATCTGTATTTTTGAAACAATATGTTTCGCTAAATAAATGCTAGAGATTGTCCTCTCTTGTGGCCACTCAAGTTTATTCTTTTTTTGGGATACCACTCACTTTACTTTGATGAGCTAAATAAAAAACTTTTTGAAAAGAGTGCTGAATTCCCTGTCTTTTATCCTGATATACTAGGTTCAGGTTTTTTCTCTGTCTTAAAATCCATATAATTTATTCTAAGGGTCTGCACCACATTTAAGTCATATTGAGGCCATACCGGTATTTGTCCAAGAACTGGTGGGTCACTACTTATTAGCTCTTAGCAGTTGCGTCCCCTCCGTCATTTCCCCTATTTTTCAAATTACAGTACCTATATTACTGGGTCTTATGACCAAGCTATAGGTTTCCGGAGAGGTGACCTTTTATTGCTATTACTAATTTTTCAAGAGTTTACAACTCTTGGGTGTATCCTATACTTGCGTGGCCACAGGAGACAGAGAAATATTTGGCATTTAAGCCCCTTTTTGTCAATTATATCACTGATATGGCTTTCACACTATCTGATGAGAATTGGGAGGCAGAGCTAACAGCATCTCTGTCCTTGTCAGGTCTGGAAGAGAGTCAGGTAGAGAATAATGCACCAGTCAATATATATGGGGCATTTAAGAACTACAAAAAACTCTTAGTGAAACAGGTCAAACTCAGGGCCGAAACTTCCAGTCTAGAGAACTATATTAAAAATAGTATCATACCTAGGGGTCTACGATTGAGATTAGACCCCGGCACCAATCTTAGGGAAGATGAAGGAGGAGAAGCATTCATGGAGGACTGGAATTCCAGCCTGACAGAGTGCTCCATCATTTTGATGGGTAAAATGGTTAAACGTAATAAAGAAAGATTGGACAAGACAATTACACAGGCAGAGGAAAGCCTAAAAGTAGTAAACACCTTTTCTAACAATCATAACTTTGCAAAACTTAATGAAGAAATTAAAGAACAGATTGCTAGGCTACAAAATGACATTAAATTAAGGAAAGGCAGGAAACTGTCCAGAGATAATGATGACTATAAGAATAACAAAGTTTACAATTACCTTGCAGTAAGGGGGACTTATGATTCTGGCACAGATGTGTCTGATGTAGAATCAGATCACCATAGATCAGCAACGGAAAAATCACATGATTTTTTAGGGGAAGGAGGAGAGGAGGTAGGAAGAGAAGGTGGAGGAGGGAAAAATTCAGACTCACGAGAGAGGAGATATCCCTCCAGACAACGGAGGCAACAACAAAATCGGGGGAATTTTGTGAGGGGCAGACCCCAGCGATTCCGGGGACGCAGGGGATATTAAAAACAGCTGAAGAAGGCCTTCAGATAATAAATTTATCCTCTTTTAAGTTAAACCTCGCTCACATAGAGGTACTTAAAAAAGGTCTTTCTTTCTGCCCCTCGAATAACCTAGATAAGTTCAATTTCATAAAAGACCTCCATTTGTTTGCCCGAAAAATTGTGTTGTCACAATTAATGAAGGGCAAAAGCAAACACCTAGTGGACGATGTCGCCATTACTATGGAGGACAAGACCACTTTAGAAAACCTACAAAGCCTATTAGAAGAAAATGAAGGAAGCCAAAATGCTTCTATCCAGATCAAGGATCTTCCTCATTACAATAAAACCACCTCCAATTTTAAAGCAAAATCTAAGTATATGCCGCAACTATCAATGGTGCCAGCTGTCAATATTTTTGTAAGAGAAGTTGAGAAAGAGGTGAATCGACTGTCCTTTACAGGAATTGTTGATGATAATTTAACAAAATCAGAACGCAAAGCACTCACCGACCTCATCACGGCAAAAGGGTTTGTGATCAAGCCCGCGGACAAAGGTGGAAACCTAGTCCTGTGGGATGAGAACCTGTATGTCCTAGAGGTAAAACGCCAACTTCTGAATAAGAAGCATTACAAAGCATTGACATTCAATCCAACATCTTCCCTACAATTTAAACTTTTCAATATATTGAAAAGAGCAAAGAATGATGGCTTGATCACTACTCATGAACAGAAATATCTCTACCCTGAACATCCAATAACACCTGTCTTCTACTGTATTCCTAAAATACATAAGAATGCTAACCATCCGCCTGGCCGTCCAATAATTGCCGGCATTGGCAGCCTAACTGAAAACTTAGGCAACTATGTAGACTACTTCCTTAGACCATTTCTGAGTACACTACCATCTTACATCCTGGACACGGCAGACTTCTTAAGAAAAATTGATAACCTGTCAGTCCCTCCAGGTGCCATCATGGCCTGTCTAGATGTGGAAGGACTTTATTCGTCCATCCCTCACAATGTTGGTTTGAAGGCATGCCACCACTTTCTTGCGATGAGAGGCACACAAACACAACAGCACACTGACTTTGTCATGGAACTGTTAGAGTTCATTTTGACGAATAATGTGTTTCTCTTTGACAACAAAGTGTATGTTCAACAGCAGGGGACAGCTATGGGGGCGACATGTGCCCCCACATATGCTTGCCTCCATTTGGGAGCCTGGGAGATGGAAGATGTATATCAGAGCCCTCTCTTTGAGGAAAACATCCACATATGGCTTCGATATGTGGATGACATCTTCCTCATATGGGAGGGCTCAGAAACAAGTCTTTCTACTTTTGTAGAAACTCTGAATAAAAATGACAGAAATATCTATCTCACACTGCAAAGCAGCAAGAAGGAAATATCCTTTCTGGATATTAAGATTATTCTCAATCAGGGTTCAGTGGTGACTGAGAATTTTCGAAAAACCACTGCAACCAATAGTTTGCTTCTTGCGACAAGCCATCATCCCGACCATTTGAAGAAGGGGATACCTAAGGGGCAATTCCTTAGACTCCGTCGTAACTGCTCCACAAAAACAAAATACTATGAACATGCCAAAGAGATGCACCAACGGTTTCTAAATAGGGGGTATTCAAAAAGAGTTGTTGACAGAGCTCTAAATGAAGCAGCTAGTTCGAACCGAGAACAACTTCTTGTACCCAAACAAAAAGCTAAACAGGGTCCAATCAGACTAATAGCGGACTATAATTGTCACTGGAAAACCCTGAGAAGGATACTGCAAAAAAACTGGCACGTTCTAACGAGTGATGAAGGGGTATCTAGAGAAGTAGGAGACTACCCCACTATCACTGCCAGAAGAGCACCCAACTTGAGAGACAAACTCGTGAGAAGTCAGTATACGTCACTCAGAAAACAAACAGATTGGCTTACCACACACAGGTCCACTGGAAATCATCCCTGTGGGCGATGTGTGGCGTGCAAATACATGGTAAAAACTAAAGTGTTTTCCACCCACACAGGCAAAATGTATAAATTAAAACACCACATTACATGCAGTACCGAAGGGGTTATTTACCTCCTCTCCTGTAGTTGCCCACGTTTTTACGTGGGTAAGACCAGGAGAGCCATAAAGGATAGGATAACTGAACATAGGGATGACATTAAATATAAAAATCCCAAGAGTAATGTGGCAAAACACTTTGAAGAAATTCACGCCTGCAACCCTGACTCCCTCTCATTCATTGGTATTGACAGAGGCATTACCAATAACAGAGGGGGTGACAACGACAAAGTCCTCCTCCAGAAGGAATGTAGGTGGATTACGATCCTACAAACCCAGATACCTAATGGGTTAAACGATAGGATAGACATGGCCTGCTTTCTGTAAGGCATAAATGTCTTCTTAATCTCACTCTCGTTCTCAGATATTTGTGTACCATACAGTGATATAACAAAATACTCAATTAAGCACTATCTCTATACAAGTACTATAGAATGGCAATATGATATATTTTTTCAACTGAGTATTTTGTACGCAGGGCTCCTATTAGCGTAGATTTCACTTGGTAACTTTCTCATATTTACCTTACAACATGCATGACCAAATTATAACTCATTTTGTACATATAATTTTTTTATTTCTTTTTGTATATAATTCTTCACTTACGTTATGAACCAGACTTGCTATGTTTTTAATACCACCAGAATTTGGGTAATATATAGTATGTCCGTTAAGTTTCAAATATCCCGTTTAGCACTATGAAGCTCTATAGCTTTCCAATAGGGGCGTGGTTTTTCTTAAGTTTAAAAGGGAGAGGAGAAGCTCCCTACGTCATTACGCCCTGACGAAGCCCGACACACCCAGCGGGTGAAACGCGCGTCGGCATTGGACAAGCCGACACGGAACATGTGGTTCGTGTGAACGCCACTGAACTTAACAGCTCTGCAAACTTACGCTCATGAAGGATCTCCTGTAAGATGGATTTGGGGATCCACAAAGGACTGCTTGCCATATAATAGTCCTGGGACTGAGCAGGAAACAGGTCGTATGCCATTATAAGTTTTGCCTGATAAATAGGCACATCTATATAAGAACTGGATATTGCTACCCGGTTGCAAGGGTAAAACTACAAGTCTCGAAATAACATCATTACTATGCACAACTACCGTGCAGTCTCCCACTTTGCACTTATGCTTACCATCTCTATCATGAACTTTTCATCCTCATGCATTTAAGACTGCTTGCACGGGACTGTCTAGCAACTAACAGAAATATATGCTACTATCTGCCTGTTACTTATTCCTGCTGAGCTACGTTCCATGCCTACGCCTATACTGTTTGCTTCCTGCTTACTAACAGATGAATGTACATATTATGAGATACACTATTAACTACTTAGATCCCATCTATACACCTGCACGGCATTAAGCCTTATATCATAAGGTGCCGTACGCAGTAGGGTGTAGTAGTTTGAAAAGTGTGTCTCACTAATATATCTCCCTTTTTATTTGTATGCACAATATAAAAATATGCCTTATATGTATTGCCCATAGTTACACCATATTTCTGTGGGCGCAATGTCAGTATCTACTTAGATCCCATTCTTATACCTGCCCGGCAATTAACCCTATACTTGAAGGTGCCGTTCGCAGCAGGGTGTAGTAGTATGACAAAGGCTCCGTGTGAAATATAGTTACTTCACCATTCACACATTGAGATATCTCTGTCTGACATGATAATTGACAGCAAATTTAGCTATCTTCTGTAATATAGGTATACCTGTTGAAATTCCATGTCAGTATATGTACAAAGTTCAGGCATTCAAGCTAACCCCTGACCGGTCAGGTTTGTTTTATTATTTTGTGTTCATTTTTTCTGTTGTATGTACAATTTCTTTCTTGGTCTATTGTATATAGACATATTGTATCTGTATTTTTGAAACAATATGTTTCGCTAAATAAATGCTAGAGATTGTCCTCTCTTGTGGCCACTCAAGTTTATTCTTTTTTTGGGATACCACTCACTTTACTTTGATGAGCTAAATAAAAAACTTTTTGAAAAGAGTGCTGAATTCCCTGTCTTTTATCCTGATATACTAGGTTCAGGTTTTTTCTCTGTCTTAAAATCCATATAATATATATATATATATATATATATATATATATATACATACAGGTATACCTCACTTTACAGCGCTTCACTTTACAGCGATTCGCTAATACAGCGCTTTGTGGAGCTGAAGTTCAACCTCCAAGGATTTTGAAAGCGTGCTGTAATCATCGTGAGATTGCGAGAAAAGTGAATGGCACCATTTTGTTATGCTTAGTTCACTCTGTTTACAGCATTACAGTGCAACCTGTGTCTGGAAAACTTTATTACAGTAATTGCCACTATTTTACAGGTACAGTATTTATTGAATACTAATTGAATACTTGCTGTGCTAGTGTTAAACTAAACATAGCACTATTGCACCCCTAATATATGTTAGTTCAAACATGTTTTCAAGATTTTAAACACTGAAAAGAAAGCTAAAACTGCCTTGTTTCACTTTAAGGCGGTTTTCACTTTACAGCGGGGCTTCGGTCCCTAACCCGCTGTATGAGCGGGATATACCTGTATATATATATATATATATATATATATATATATATATATATATATATATATATACACACAAAATACATATATATATTTATATATACACAGATATTTTTAAGATACATTTTAATTCTAAAGAAAATGTAAAGCTAATGTAAAACTGCATTCACACCAGATATAAGCAGTGCTGTGTTGTTTGGCTTACAAATCCAAATAATTAATGTGCTTTTGTTCTTAACTTAGTTTGTTCTTTAAAAGAGTAAAAAAAAATAAAAAAACAGGTCTCTGAATATGTTTTTTATGAGATTTGTAAATTGAGACTATTGTGTTTAATTTATTAGAATTGGTGTCCTGTGCTCATATCCATATGATATCTGAGCATCGACATAAGAAATTGCTGAAGGCATTTTGACTCTTGCTATATTTTCCCTAGGCCCATAATTAACATTTTATAAATCACACTGTCAACTATAAAAAGTAGCTTTACTGTTAGGGCAACTGTATTTTGTGTTATAAGCTCTAAGTAGACTTCAGAAGGTCAAATCATTTTTCACAGAATGCAATATTTTACATAGGCAGTTTTTCTGATGACGTATTCCCAAAAGGTTTTTCTCTTTTTAATTCCCTGGAATTTATTATTCTGAGATAATAGTGTTACAGAAATATAACTATATTTATCAGAGAACCTAATGAGTAGTTTTTTTTGCTGATGTATTACACTTCTGTGCTTTATGTAATTCTAATCTATATTTAACAAAAAAAAAAAGAAAGTTTAGGTTAGCAAGTGAAATACTTATATAAAACATATTTAAAGTGATTCTTAGACTTAAAAAAAAGTTTGCGAGTATCTGAATGTTAGCAACTCAGAAAAATATATACGAACAGTTAAAGAAACATTTGATAAATTATTAAAAATGTAAATCATTACAAATTTTATAGGGAGATTAAAGTCAGAATTAAATGTTCATGATTCATATAGAACATGCAATTTTTAACAACTTTCTATGGCAGATTTGCTTTGCTCTATTGATACTTTGTTGAAGAGAAAACCTAAGTAGGCTGAAAGGAGCTTAGGAGCGTGCATGTGTTTTTAGCATTCTATAGCACAAGTATTTGCAACAATGTATAACACTGCTATAATCATTGTTGCAAACACTTTACACATTTGTGATCTGACCTAGGATTATTCTTTAAGAGTATACAAAGAGACATAGGTGTATTACTGCCTAGGAAAAAAAGGCATGTGCCTAGGGCGGCGGCTTGGGGGGAGCACTTGTTGGAGCCTCTGTAGGGAGCGGTGTTCTGCCCACAATAATAATAACATTAACAGTCTCCACTCTCCTCATGTGTACTCCTCAAGAGCTCTGCCTCCTCTCCTCATGTGTACCCGCTGACCACCCGTCCTGTCACGGCATCTGCTGCGTTCCCTCCCTCAGATGGGAGGTGCAGTTTTTACGGTGCGGGGCAGAACCAGCAGAGCACAAGCAGCAGTAGCTGAATTATCTTGTAATTGTTTGCTATATGAGTACAAAAAATAGAGAGTAGGTGATAGCAAAAAATATTTATTATATATCACATAGGCAAAAAAATAGGCAACGTTTCGGGAGACAATTCCTTAGTCTTGCCATGGTACCATGATGGCATGACTAAGGAATTGTCTCCTGAAACGTTGCCTATTTTTTGGCTATGTGATATATACAGTAATAAATATTTTTTTGCTGTCATCTACTCTCTATTTTTTTATCTCTTAATTGGGGCTGTTGGTCAGTAGCCCTGAGGTGATGTGCACTGACTCAGAGTGCTGGTTTATTTTTTTTTGGATGAGTACAGTCAGACTGTATTGTTTGTAGACCTGACTGTACTTATATAACACACAACTACTAGAAAGTTAATACAGTACGGCCTTGATTAAGGGGCCGGCTCACTTAGCCCTGCTTGCACAGCCACTCTAGTGTGACGTGTTTCAAATTTTTCCGGTTCTGAGCCCCACTGCCCACTTCATATTACCTCCAATAATTTGGCAGCAGATAACAGTTTCCAGACTAGTGTTCCAACTCCCACAAATGAACTCTCTAGTGACTGAGTTCTCTGTCTTCTCATGTGTACCCGGCCAGCTGCCCGCCCTGTGACTCCATCCCCTGCGCTCCCTCCCTCAAGGGTGGCAGTCAGCTGGTGGGAAGGATCTCTGGTAATTGTTATTATGTTGTTGATGAGCTTTGAGCTTCAACAGATATCTGAGTGTGACTGTAGCAGCAACTTGAGCTGACAGGTGGCACTAGTGCACAAAACTGGCAAAGGTAGATTCGTTCTCATAGGGAGATGTAATGTAAATCTCTTTTTCATTGATTTTATTGGCATTGTGTCCTCATTAAAGGACAAGAAAATACAGTAGATTTGCATGGTAAACAAATACACAATAAAAAAGACAATGTAATTGCACTTAGTCTGAACTTGAAATTCGTAGTAGATTTTTTTCTTTCACATTTCAAAATGATGTTTTTTCCATTCCTTCTTTTTCATGTGACAGCCATCGGTCAATCACAAATGCATATACGTATATTCTGTGAATTCTGCACATGCTAAGTAGGAGCTGGTGACTGAAATAATGTAACCATAAAACTTTCATGATTCAAATAGATCATGCAATTTTAAACAACTTTTCAATTTACTTCCATAAAAAAATTGCCTTTCAAACAACCCTTGAGGCGCCTAGTAATACTGACGAAGTATCTTATAGAATCTCGCCAGACTAGTGATCTTTAGAGAATCGGGCCCCTGATTTGTTTAGAGTGAATTTTGCCCAAAGTGGAGTGCTAATAGATGCATGGTGCAGATTCAAGTTCAAAGCCGTTTTAGCTTTGTAATCAACTCCAAGGTATATAAAGCTGCAGATCTGTCATAAATAACAAAATAAACAACTAGAGATGTGCATTTGTTTTGTTACATAAGTGATTCCTCTGTTGAAGCTGCAGACATAGCCCCCATAGCGTCCACCTGCAGAGTAGAAACAATTTGGGGAAAACATCTTGATGGTTCCGCAGAACCTACCCCCCTCATCAACCTGTCTCCCCTTCACTCTACACACCAATCGTGCATTCCACAATGCCCACATCTCTGCCACCAACAAATACACTACTCTGTGCCAGCTGCTTCTGCAATTGCAACACCAAATTACTAGGTTCTATCGGTTCTATCACAGTCCTGCTATCCTGAATGTGCAACAACTGTTCACTCTCCTCATGCTTCCTCAGATGTGCTCATCACATCATTCACATCAAGCTCCACTGACATTAGCTCTCCACTTCTTGCTCCAGTCCCCCTACATTAATCCTCCACGGAGCAGACCATATTGAGTCCCTGAGGTGTCATCACAATCTCACTACCACAAACATTGTGCACCTCCTGACATAATTGGTGAGGTGGGCAGTGCAGTGCAGTGGGCAGCCATTTCCCACCTGGAGCCTCCAAATACCTGAAGTTCCAGGCTGAGAGGCACCTCTGCTCCCGATTGCTCTGACCGCCACACTGCTACCCCATCTGGTTACCTCACTGGGATTGTGGGAGAACACCACCAGAAGTACTGGGAGAAGAACCGGGTGCACATCCACTGCCACTAATGATTGGGCAAGGGAAAAGACTACCGGCATTGACGCAGGAGGAAAGGAAGGGAGAACCTCTGGCCACGGCTCAGACATGGTCTCTAGGCCCGAGGTAGGCCCCAGCTATCCCAACATGAGGGACCTTGCAGGCTCCACCATGCCAGGATCAGCTGATCCAGGCTCACAATTAACTGTAGGCCCTGTCATGAGATGCCTTATAGGACTCAATCAAGGCCTCTCCTAATCTCTCCTGACAGCCCAAGCCCAGCCTAAGGCCAAATTACAGGGTTGGTTTTACCAATTCCTCACTCCCCCTTCTACTTATCTGTGTTGCAGGAGTGCTGAACCTCTTCAGTGGCAAAGAAGACCTCCTGGAATGATCCATCACAAGCCTTGTGACTTGAACATTTGCTGGAACAGGAAACAAAGAGGAGGAAAATGTCAGACACTGGGATCTTATACAGCTAAAACACTTGCAACATAGTTGCCTAATCAGCAGTCATTCCCATAGCTCAGAAGATTAAACCTTGGGTATGAGTCAGACTCACTATCAATTTACTGGTACTGTAGATGAGAAATTACACTAAGCTGCTAAATGTTAACTATAGGCTACCTCTTCCATGCCATTCTTTTGTATAGAAAGACAAACTCTGTAAATCAGTATTTTTTTGCAATTGTATTCCTCTTTCTAATAATCTGTACATTAATTCCTGCAAAATTAGGTGAGATATCCGCAACGCAGTAGTTATGGGGAGCATTGGAGCAACCATACCCAGATGGACTTTTCACACGTGCACATATAGAAGCTGCTCTGTTTTGGAGTCATACTAAAGATTTAGGGAGGAAATGCAAAAATAGAACAAGTCAGATGTGCATTTACTAGTCTCTCTTAGGGAGCAATTATATACTTGACTTTTTAGACTGTGTGTATTTTGTGTAAAATATTTTTTTTCTTCCAGTACAACATCATACTGAGGGTCATTGCACCTTCCACGTTGTTTTGCAATTCATAACTCAGAACCAAAGAGAAAATGTGCAAATGATCAAATGACATTTAGATAAGATAAGCAACACGATGAATTTTGAAGACAAGTACTGACATTAATCAATTACACTAAATGTTCTCTGCAAAACCTCTAGGGATTAGATGGGAAATCTCTCTTAGCTTTTACTAAGATAATTTCCATAACCAATGTGATTATTTCCTTTATCTGTAAACAAATAGACAATCCTGCTACACATTTATGAAAAAAAAATATTTATCTTGCACTTTCAACCATAGCAAATTTCTTAGAACTTTTCTAGTCTTCAAATTAAACTTTTCTTTAGTTTTCAAAGAGGGACCCAGGTAAACTGTTTGCGGTTTAATGAAGGGACATAGCACTATAAATGTAATTCTCTATACAATGATTCATATAGAACATACAGTTTTTACCAACTTTAAAATGTACTTTTGATATCTAATTTGTTTAGTTCTCTTAGTATCCTTTGTTCAAAAGTATACCTAGGTAGGCTCAGGAGGTGGGAGCTAGCTGCTGATTGGTGTCACTGTCTGCACATATATGCCTTGCTATTGGCGTACTGATGTGTTCAGCTAGGTCACAGTAGTGCAGTGTTGCTCCTTCAACAAGGAATACTAAAAGAATGAAGCACAATTGACAATAGAAGTAAATTAGAAAGTTATTTTAAAATATATGTTCTATCTGAATTATGAAAATACATTTTTGGTTTCCATGATCATTAAATGTACATTGTAGCAAAAACCTATAAAATACTTATATTGATTTATTTATTTAGTCCATATTTATTATAACGTAACTGAAAATTGTAGGTTTCTTTCCACTACCCACAGAGAGGTTGGTAAGCATTGTACATGACCAAGATCCTGGGATCTTCAACATTCTACAGAGTGATTGTTTGATCCATGTAGTAAAACATTTATACATGTTCCTAACTGGCCATAGAAAACGCAATACGATAAATAATATTTAATAGACATTTTAAGGTTATGTCTTTGGACTGTACAACTGTAAAAAGTATGCTAACATAATACATTATTTTTAATATTTTTTTTAAAAAACATTTACTTTTTACGTAGAACTTTTTAATTTATTTTTTATTTTTTTTCAAATCAGTTATCCCTGTTTGTGCATTGGGTTTGCGTGGAATTTGAGAAATGAGACAAATCTTAAAGGGACAGTAAAGTCCAAATTAAACCTTCATGATTCAGATAGGGCATGTCATTTTAAACAACTTTCCATTTTGCTTTTATCATCAAATCTCCTTTGTTCTCTTGGTATTCTTAGTTGAAAGCTAAACCTAGGTAGGCTCATATAGATAACATTGTGTTCACGCCCGTAGAGTTACTTATGAGAGCGCACTGATTGGCTAAAATGCAAGTCTGTCAAAAGAACTGAGATAAGGGGGCAGTCTGCAGAAACTTAGATACAAGGTAATAAAAGAGGTAAAACATATATTAATATAACAGTGTTGGTTATGCAAAGCTGGTGAATGCAGAATAAAGGGAGTATCTATCTTTTTAAACAATAACATTTATGGTGTTTACTTTCTCTTTAAATACAATTGTTGGATGGGATGGGAGGGGTTAAAGGGACACAGATTTCCCAGTGCATAGTTCATTACAAAAACTAAATAAATCAATGTTTTAGTTCTTGTGGTTCTCTGTTTTTGAGAGGTAGCTCTATGACATGATGCATTTCCCCTACTGGGCTCCACCTTCCCTGTTTTATTTGTTAACTTTATTAAGGGGATATAAAACTATTGGGTTCAATGTATAAATAAATAAAGCACTAAGCAGTGGGATGTGCATAATATAAATGATTGCAAAATGTATCATTTGTCATTTTTAAAGGATTTTACATTTTATTTTATTTATTTTTAACTTAAAGGGACACTGAACCCATTTTTTTTTTCTTTTGTGATTCAGATAGAGCATGCAATTTTAAGCAACTTTCTAATTTACTCCTATTATCAAATGTTTTTCATTCTCTTGGTATTTTTATTTGAAAAGCAAGGATGTAAGTTTAGATGACGGCCCATTTTGATGAACATCCTGGGTTGTCCTTGCTGATTGGTGGATACATTCATCCACCAATAAACAAGTGCTGTCCAGAGTTCTGGACTTTCTTTTTCAAATAAAGATAGCAAGAGAATGAAGAAAAAGTTATAATAGGAGTAAATTAGAAAGCTGCTTAAAATTGCATGCTCTATCTGAATCACGAAAGAAAAAAATTTGAGTTCAGTGTCCCTTTAAATTGTGAACGGTCCTTAACTTCCTGTCACATCTAGAGATAGCTTGTAAAAAAACATCTGGAAACACATGTATAATTGTGAGCTGTGTATGAAATTCTGTAAAAGACCAGTCTTATTGCCATAGGCTCCTTTCAATTCCAGAAAGAATTATGAGCCAGTGACTGTAATTAAGTTTAAAAACTTTATTGTCCTCACTATGGCCTAGATTAAATATAAAGCTAAAAATGTTAGCCGAATTGTGCGCTAGCATTGATTGCGCACAATTCATTTTTGGTCCAATATTACCAAATTTATTTAAAAGTGTAGTGCATGCTGACATGGCAGATTAGTTATGTTATGTGCTACACTATTTAAATGAAACTTAAGCATAAAAATCTTTACTTTACACATACACATGAAGGTGTATGAGATACCGTCTATTAAGTTCTATTGCAGATATATAGACAATCTGTTCCTGATTTTGCACAATGATATAAAGTCACTGGAGACCTGGACTGAGACCTTGAACTCACTTGAGAGCACCATCAGATTCCAGTATGTGGCAGATATGAATTCTGTCGACTATTTGGATCTGAGAATATTTAAATCCAATGGGACACTTGGTACCACTCTTTTTAGGAAGAGCACAGACCGGAATTCTATCCTTCATGCAAGCAGTTGTCACCAACCAGCCCTGATCCAGAACATACCTAAGGCCCAGTTCCAAAGAGTGGTACGCAATAACACAGACCATGCACGGTGTGAAGTCCAGTTAATTGAAATGGTGGAAAGATTCGCACAACGTGGATATAAAAGAAAACATTTACAAACCATATGTAATCAGACAACCGAGGTGGATACTGGAGGTGAGAAGGTTACACAAGATAATATTCCCCAACTCACATTTATTATTACAACTTATACTCCAGACCAGCACCATATCTCAAAAGCCATTAAAGAGGAATGGAAGTTGATCCAGTCTGACCCCTCATTGCCGTTTACAAAATGGGGGCCACCTTGGGTGGCATGCAGGAGAGGCAAGAGCTTGAAGGATCTTCTGATGAAGACAGACTTAGCAACACCAACTGATAAACAGATGTGGCTGAAGAGAAAAAGCGGCTACTTTAAATGCATGTGTTGTGTGACCTGCCACAGCATGCACACTGGGAGTATGTTTCAGTGTCCTGAGAAAAAGAAGAAATACAAGATTAATTTCTTCCTGACTTGTACATCAACTCACATTATCTATCTCCTCAATTGCCCATTTGAGCTTTTCTACACTGGGAAAACTATTGATGATGCCCGGATCTGTATGGCTAACCCCCGATCAAGTATAAGGACTGCCCTGAAGAGCGGAAAGTCAGATCAACCGGTAGCCCGACACATCTTGGAGAGAGGACACACGGTTACGGACTTGAGATTCCGTATAATCGATCATGTGCCGGCACCAAGAAGAGGGGGCAATAGAGCTAACACCCTGTTACAGAAAGAAGCCAGATGTATACATGAACTGGGAACCCTGGCACCCAGGGGTCTTAATGTCCAAACTGGTTGGCAGACATTCTTGTGATGGGTACTTATCTCTTGGACTGACAATACAAGAGGCCTAATAAGAGTTTTTGATCACATTCAATCATGAGAGTACACAATCCCATGACATTATATAGTGGCCCAGTTGATTAGTTAGCCAACATTAATTAATATTAATTAAATTGTATTCATCATGTTGGTTAATGCATTATCCATCTGTTTGTCGTAACACTGTAGGATCCAAGGATAGTGGAAACCAGTGTTGATATAATGTTCCAAGGAGGATATTTATTCATCATGTTGGTTTATATATGATCCATCTGTTTGTTATAACACTGTATGATCCAAAGATAGTGGTTACCAGTGTTGATATAATGTTGCAAGTAGGATATTTGTTCTTAATATGAGCCTGTTTTTGGTCTCTTTTTAATATTTTTGTGTCAATGTTTTGTCTTCACTACACTCACACTTTTTTGTTTACACACATTGTGGACTTGGTTCCACTTCTCTGTTCCCAGATTAGATAGGAATTGAGTGCCCGTTGAGACAGAGGGGTATTAGAGTGTACATCAGGATTGATCTTTAGTAGGTGACCCTCTGGGTATGATTTGGTGCATTTGGGTATGCTTACCCTTGTTTATTATATGTATTTTTTTAGATACACATTTGTCATATCTTTCTATATGTACTTTCGTCACAGTCTTTTTGATATGTATTTGTCACAGTTCTATATATGGTTGTTCTATTTGATAGATGGTTGTACGTAGTTATTAATTTGTCAGTTGACTGGTTTGACTGCATATAGAGTTCATAAGAGAATGGGAGAGTGTATATTGTTTTATACATTTTTATAAATTTTTATATATTTTTTATATATTTTTGCCATCTTTTTTTTTTGGGTGATTATTATGCTAGCTGTAGATTGCTTTTGGTGACTATAATAGAGTGGTTGATTTTGTTTATGTGGCGCTGGGTACATATTTTACATTCGAACCTATCTTACAGATTTGGAGGATGTTATTTGTGGAGGAGCTGATGGATTAATATGGTTATGTCGATGTATATTTAGTCCATCTGTAGCTATTAGATTTCTGATTCCTTTATGAGGGGCTATTTTTTTGTAGAATAGAAAGCCGGGCGAGGTTTCCCAATAAAGATCTGTGCTGCATTGACATGTTCGGGAGGTTTGTTTGACTTGCTGTTGCGAGGTGGTTGCTTGTGCTTCACTTGTAATCCAACTCTATCTATCTATCTATCTATCTATCTATCTATCTATCTATCTATCTATCTATCTATCTATCTATACATATGGTGCAAGTTGATCTGGTGCTATATACGTCTGACCAATATCCAAAGTAGCTCCAACACACATGTGAGGGATGAGAGCATGCTATAGGCTGCTGAACACAGCCCCTGTTATCTATATGGCACACATGAACTAACTCCCTCTAGATGTAAAAAACAGTCTTCAGATAAGAGGCGGCCTTCAAGGGCTTAGAAATTAGGATATGAAGCTACCTAGGTTTAGCTTTCAACTAAGAATACCAACAGAACAGAGCAAATTAGATGATAAAAGTAAATTGGAAAGTTATTTAAAATTGCATGCCCTATCTGATTCATGAAAGTTTAATTTTGATTAGGCTGTCCCTTAAAGGGACACTAAACCCAATTTTTCTTTCACGATTCATATAGATCATGTAATGTTAAGCAACTTTCTAATTTACTCCTATTATTTATTTTTCTGTGTTCTCTTGCTATCTTTATTTAAAAAGCAGGAATGTGATGCATAGGAGCCGGCTTGCTATCTTTATTTAAAAAGCAGGAATGTGATGTATAGGAGCTGGCCCATTTTTGGTTGAGAACCTGGGTTATGCTTGCTTATTGGTGGGTAAATGTAAGCCTGTAAGATGGTGTTGAACCTAAAATGGGCTGGCTGCTAAGATTTACATTCCTGCTTTTAAAATAAAGATAGCAAGAGAACAAAGATAAATTGATAATAGGAGTAAATTAGAAAGTTGCTTAAAATTTCAAGTTCTATCTGAATCATGAAAGAAAAATTTGGCTTCAGTGTCCCTTTAACTAAAAGAAGAAATTGATTTGAAGTGCTGCTGCATAGGATTTATGTTGCATGTATTATAAAATACTTTCAGAGACTTTTGCTGAAAACAGATATTCCTTTGTATTCACTGCAGACAAATGTAATTGTACAAGGAAAAGGAGAAGAAACTCTGCTTTATTACCTTTGATCAAAATCTGTAACTGAAATAAACAATATGAAAAAAACCTAAAAATGTATAAGCTTCACATAGTTAAATTAGACATCCAGCTATTCAAGGCTACAAAGGTTTTGTTTACTCCATTCAATATTTACTGTCTGTGAAATATCTGGGTGCATAAAAGAATTTTCATAGTATTATGAAATGTGCAATCAATATTTGCAAAAATCTGTACAACAATATAGTATTGTCAGGAGGCTCTACGTTTTTTGATGGATTTCCTTTGAAATTGCTAAAGGAAATACAGGATTAGATACCAAGGGGCCGATTTATCAAATGTCTGGCGGACATGATCCGCTGTAGCGATCATGTCCTCCAGACATCGATAAATGTCTACAGCATACGCTGCCTGCAGTTTTGCGGCCAATCGGCAGCTAGCAGGGGGTGTCAATCAACCCAATCATATTCGATCGGGCAGATTGATGTCCACAGCCTCAGAGGTAGAGGACGAGTTAAGGAGCAGCTGTCTTAAGACCACTGCTTCTTAACTCCTGTTTCCGGCGATCCTCAAGGCTCGCACGGAAACAGGGGTATATGGCCCCATTTGGGCCGTGATAAATTGGCCCCCAAGTGAGGATATTATTGCCATCAGATAGGAAATAGAATGTATGGATTGAGGCATCTGTCTTTACTACTATAAAAAAAAGTTCTTTCCTATATCTGCTCCTGATAACAACGTTTCAGTTTTGGGGGTTTTGGGAAGTGTGTTTCTCTGGTGATCACAAAGCAAAATGGATTCAAGTGCTAAAGCCTCACAACCCTGAATGAAATTTCACTTGAAACGTTTCTGAAAATGTGTTTTCGGTTGTTGAGTACTTGTTATCAGAATGAAACTGGGAATCCAACTGAAACTGACATATATAATGGAGATTTCACAAATCTTAAAGGGACAGTCTACACCCTATTAAAAGTTTTACTTATCTGTTCAAACATCCTGCCTAATGAGTTCCTTATTTTTAGTCAATATTTTTGGTTCCCGAAGAGCTGCTAATTGTGCACTGTTTGGCATAGCACTAAATTATTGGGAGGAAGAAGTCCTAGAAAGGCAGTGACCATGGGCTCCTTCGCTCAGAGCCTCAGGACTCAGTCTGAAAGTGATAGTGAGGAGCACACACGGCTGAAGGGTCGATGCCTGGGCCTAGAGAGGGACACCTTTATACAGTGCTGCAAGGTGTGATAGTGTGTAGTGTGGGAGGTTTGAAGGCAACTGGGATTGTGCAGAATAGCAGAGTAATTAAGTAAAGTCTGTTGATTTGCAGATGGACTGAAACCTACAAGTTTCCCACCCATGTCCTGCAGTTCCAATCTGCCTTGCTATGTTTCATCCCTTCCCTTTGACCACCCATACCCTGTTCCAGAGTGCAAAAGTCTTGCCCTTTTAGACCCTCTTCTGGTCTAAGTTTAAGCAGCCTTAAAAATCTATATGCATTGTAATGTGCATGTCAAATAACCTACATGTCTGAGTATTAAAAATACCCATGAATTGTAATAATTTTTAGCATTTCCTGTGACAAGCAAAGCTATATTTACACTACAACTGGAGTTTATTCATGTTTATTACATGATGATATATATATATATATATATATATATAAAACGTCAGACAGTGTGCACTCCAGCAGGCCCATTTATCAAAGGGCTTGCGGACCTGATCCGACACTGCGGATCAGGTCCGCAAGACATCGCTGAATGCGGAGAGCAATACGCTCTCCGCATTTAACATTGCCGCCAGCAGGCCGCCAGCAGGGAGCTGTCAATCATCCTGCTCTGAGCAGGCGGACAGGGTTATGGAGCAGCGGTCTTTAGACCGCTGCTTCATAAGTTGTGTTTCTGGTGAGTCTGAAGATAAATCGGCCTGCAGAAGTTAAGTCCAACTGCCCAGGGTGCAGCAAAAAAAGTTTTTGTCTGAGGACGGGTCATTATTGGCCTGAAAACGTTCACAAATTAAAGTGACCTTATTTGCAAGTCCTGTGGAGTGCGCTTCTCTCATGATATATATATATATATATATATATATATATATATATATATATATATATATATATATATAATATTCACAAAGACAATGATGCCATTACTTTTGCATGTCAGCAATGCATATCAAATAATATCTGAAGGAAGGTGTCATCCATCTGCACACTAATAGGGAGGCAGAAAAGCACACACAAGCTTTTATTTAAATGTATGTATGCCTAAGAGTCCAGCTGTTAGTAGATCACCTTCTTAAGAGCTGACTTTTATAAAAAATACCCATTTGATCCCTATAATTGTTTTGTTGTACTCTGCCTTTGTTTATAGCGCTGCAGAATCGTTGGTGCTCTACAAATAACCAATAATAATAATTTAAGCCCTGGTAGATGGATGTTTTAGAGGTCTTGTTGTAGCTACAATGAAGCAGTTGCTATGAGATTCCTATCAGTCTAAAATGTCAGAGGCACACAAATTTTGGATGGAAAGGTTACAGTGTGTCGCTGTCTCCCACCCTTTGTCTCTCTCTCTCTCACTCTGTCTCCCCTCTGTCTCTCTCTCTCTCTCTTACTCCACCTTTGTCTCTCTCCACTCTTGTCTCTATTTGCCCTTCTCTCTCCCTTCCTCTGTCTATCTCCCCCTCTCTCTCTCCCTTTCTCTTTCTTTACCTCTCCCTCCCTCCTCCTCCCTTTGTCTCCCTCCCTCTGTCTCTCTCTCTCTGCTTCCCTCTGCCTCTTGTCCTCTCTCCCTCCCTCTTTCTATATCCCCCTCTCTTTCCCTTTCTCTACCTCTCCCTCTCTCCCTCCTCTTCCCTCTGTCTCCATCCTCTCTCTCTCTGCTTACCTCTGTCTATCGCCCTCTCTCCCTCCCTCTGTTTCTCTCTCTCTGCTTTCCTCTGTCTCTCTCTCTCCCTCCCTGCTTCCATCTCTCTCTCTCTCTCTCCCTCTCTCTCTCTCTCTCTCATTGCTAGTCAGCAGTAAAAGCTGCCTATGTACCCACATCTGTTAGTTCAGTTATTATGCAAAAGTTTCACATATTTCTATTCTATATTGTTTCCAGCAAAACAATGTAAAGCTTGAGATACTATTTATTTATTATTTTTCAACAATTTATACTAATGCATTATTTCTAACAGTTTTTTTTTTAAATCTACATCTGCATTGTTCTAGTAAATTTCTCTAAATATTGGGCTAAATTACAAGTGGAGCGCTAAATATAGCTTCCACGCAAGTGATATTAGTGCTCTAGTGAGTAATACCAGCACACACTAATGTGCACTGGAATTACAAGTTTAGCGCAATGCAAACTCGAGCTCATTTTTCGCAATGCTAGGAAGCATTAGCCTCGTTCTGATGCTTAGATACATATATATTTATTTATGTGTTAATATGTCTATATACACAATGTTTACAAACAGCAAGATTTTCCAAACAGTCACTTGATGAACTCTGTGTAAACTCTCAGTATTGGGATATACTCTTATCCAATTACACACATACCCTATACTCCAGGGGTCATACATATGCACCCATTGTATAACAGTTGGACTAAAAAGTATATATATGACTTTCCAGGCTCTGTCATCTGCGACCCCAAGAAAATACTGCTCAGATCCGTTTCTGGCTCCAGACCAGCGCCTCACCTCAGTGTTTGGCCGACCGCCACCTGAAAGATGGGCGTGTTGTGCTGTTGTAATGACGTAGCTGGTCTCTGCTGGGAATCCCTCTCGCCTCACACCTCCAGTATTGGGTACGTTGCAGAGTTCAACCGCAGAAGGGACTACTACGGGCTGCAGCTGGCAATTTCAAAGCCATTGAAGAAAGAAATTCTGGGAGTCCATTTGTTAGTTTACATAAAATATAAGTTTTATTGCTCCATTAAAAAGTTCATGGGATAAGCATATCCCTGTGCCTCACAAACAGGTTGACGCGTTTCGGTTAGACACCGTACTCATTGCCATTAAAACTACATACACAATCAAGACTTAAAAACCCTGCACAACTCTCTGATTGGTCAGGGCTAAAGGCACACCAGAGAAATCAATTTTAACCCATTAGAGATGTACTTGGTTTTTCATAGCATACATTAAAGAACCCCCTGGGAGACTACAATCGTATATTAATTATCCAGTTTACTTATATCTGTCTCATAATACAATATATTCCAAAGATATTTAACTACCTTGCTGGGCGCTATGTACAGAATATATATACATATGATACATATAATAATAATAATAATAATAATAATAATAATAATAACAATAAATAATAGACTCACTTTGAAAAACCATCTTTATCCTTATTGTTAATAAAATGATATGAAAGCAACCATGACTGTTAATATAAGCCACTTTTTATAAATATAAACTCATGGGAAAAGACCCAATGAGTAGTAATGAAGTCTTATACAAAAAGGAGTTTACATCAATGTTAGTTCATTTAAATGAGTATAACAGAGTATCAAAATATCACAATGTCAAAATATCAAATTTTCCTGGAATTAAGACTAACACCAGTAGTTAATGAAATCGTATTCTGAATTTAACCCCTTAGGGATCTTTGTCTGAATTTTAAAAATCCAGAACATCTCTTGACATGATAGAGCTTGGAATTTATCACCCCCTCTCTTAGACTCTTTGATAGTTTCCATAATCATCCATTTTAATGTGTCACATTTTCCTTCATGTTTGGTCACAAAGTGTTGGACCAGTGGAGTACCACATTTGCCCACATTAATGGTGGAGAGATGCTCCCCTATTCTGGACCGTACCTCCCTTGTCATAAGACCCACGTACTGCAGCCTACACTGTGTACACCACATTAGGAAGACTGCATACATGGACCTACAGTTTAGACAATCCCTTACTTCAAAAGTTTCCCCTGTGACAAAGGAACTAAAGGTAGTGGAAATATGTACATGCTCACAATTCTTACATTGGCGATATCCACATCCATACGTTCCTTTTGCGGTCAGCCAAGATGACTGAGTGGCAGCCCTGGGCTTACTTAATTGAGATGGTGATACCATATTACCTATGGTCTTATTCCTACGATAGGAGAATCTACAACCATCTCACACCATGTCTGCCACACCGTCACCTGCTGCCAAAAGACCACACGGCTAGATTTAGAGTTTGGCATTAGCCGTAAAAAGCAGCGTTAAGGGGTCCTAATGCTGCTTTTTACTGCCCACTGGTATTTAGAGTTAGCCAGGAAAGGGTCTGCCGCTCACTTTCTTTCCGCGACTCCAGGCTACCGCAGATCCCCTTACGTCAATTGCGTATCCTATCTTTTCAATGAGATTTGCATAAAGCTGGTATTTGGAGTCTTGGAACAAGTGAGCGGTAGAGCCTCTACCGACAAGACTCCTACCGCCAAAAAAAGTCAGTAGTTAAGAGCTTTATGGGCTAACGCCAGAACATAAAGCTCTTAACTACAGTGCTACAAAGTACACTAACACCCATAAACTACCTATTAACCCCTAAACCGAGGCCCCCCCCACATCGCAAACCCTCTAATAAAAAGTTTTAACCCCTAATCTGCTGACCGGACACCGCCGCCACCTACATTATAGCTATGAACCCCTAATCTGCTGCCCCTAACATCACCGACACCTATATTATATTTATTTACCCCTAATCTGCCCCCCCCAACGTCACCGCTACCTAACTACAATTATTAACCCCTAATCTGCCAACCAGACCTCGCCGCCACTATAATAAATGTATTAACCCCTAAACCGCTGCACTCCCGCCTCGCAAACACTATAATTAATTGTATTAACCCCTAATCTGCCCTCCCTAACATCGCCGCCACCTACTTGCAATTATTAACCCCTAATCTCCCGCCCACAATGTCGCCGCTACTATAATAAATGTATTAACCCCTAAACCTAAGTGTAACCCTAACACCCCCTAACATAAATATAATTTAAATAAAACGAAATAATATTCCTATAATTAAATAAATTAATCCTATTTAAAACTAAATACTTACCTATAAAATAAACCCTAATATAGCTACACTATAACTAATAGTTACATTGTAGCTATTTTAGGATTTATATTTATTTTACAGGCAACTTTGTATTTATTTTAACTAGGTACAATAGCTATTATATAGTTATTAACTATTTAATAGCTACCTAGTTAAAATAATTACAAAATTACCTGTAAAATAAATCCTAACCTAAGTTACAATTAAACCTAACACTACACTATCATTACAGGGGGGATTGGGTGGGTTAGAGTAGGGGTATGTGGGTGGTGGGTTTTAATGTTGGGGGGGTTGTATTTTTTTACAGGTAAAAGAGCTGATTACTTTGGGGCAATGCCCCGCAAAAAAGCTGGTAAAAGAGCTGATTACTTTGTAATTTAGAATAGGGTAGGGCATTTTTTTATTTTGGGGGGCTTTATTATTTTATTAGGGGGCTTAGATTAGGTGTAATTAGTTTAAACTTCTTGTAATATTTTTTTATTTTCTGTAATTTAGTGTTTGTTTGTTTTTGTATTATAGATTAGTTTATTTAATTAAATGTAATTGTAGGTAATTGTAGTTAATTTATTTAATTAATTTAATGATAGTGTAGTGTTAGGTTTAATTGTAACTTAGGTTAGGATTTATTTTACAGGTACTTTTGTAATAATTTTAACTAGGTAGCTATTAAATAGTTAATAACTATTTAATAGCTATTGTTCCTAGTTAAAATAAATACAAAGTTGCCTGTAAAATAAATATAAATCCTAAAATAGCTACAATGTAATTATTATTTATATTGTAGCTATATTAGGGTTTATTTTATAGGTAAGTATATAGTTTTAAATAGGATTAATTTATTTAATTATAGGAATATTATTTTGTTTTATTTAAATTATATTTATGTTAGGGGGGTGTTAGGGTTAGACTTAGGTTTAGTGGTTAATACATTTATTATAGTAGCGGCGACGTTGCGGGCGGGAGATTAGGGGTTAATAATTGTAGGTAGGTGGCGGCGATGTTAGGGACGGCAGATTAGGGGTTAATACAATTTATTATAGTGTTTGCGAGGCGGGAGTGCGGTGGTTTAGGGGTTAATACATTTATTATAGTGGCGGCGAGGTCCGGTCGGCAGATTAGGGGTTAATAATTGTAGTTAGGTAGCGGCGACGTTGGGGGGGCAGATTAGGGGTTAATAAATATAATAAAGGTGTCGGCGGTGTTAGGGGCAGAAGATTAGGGGTTCATAGCTATAATGTAGGTTGCGGCGGTGTCCGGAGAGGCAGATTAGGGGTTAATAGTATAGTGCAGGTGTCAGCAATAGCGGGGGCGGCAGATTAGGGGTTAATAAGTGTAAGGTTAGGGGTGTTTAGACTCGGGGTTCGTGTTAGGTGTAGACTTAGAGAGTGTTTCCCCATAGGAAACAATGGGGCTGCGTTAGGAGCTGAACGCTGCTTTTTTGCAGGTGTTAGGTTTTTTTGCAGCCAGCTCAGCTCCATTGTTTCCTATGGGGATATCGTGCACGAGCAACACTTGTATTGAGGGTTGAAGTGGAGCTACATTATGCTCAACGCTGCCTTTTCTGAGCCTAACGCAGCCACACAGACAACTCTAAATACCAGCGTTGTCTTAAGGGTGTGCTGGAAAAAAAGTAGCGTTAGCTACGCGGGTCTTTACCGACAAAACTCTAAATCTAGGCGACAGTGTTTACGAACTATCATGCATATCTCATTGTACTTTGCAGAATAGTCCGTTATGAAGGTCACTCCCTTGAAGTTTTTTTAGTGTATTTTTTCTCCTGTAGGAGTGCCTGTCTGTCAATTGTACTGACTTCCCTACGTGCTCTGTCTATGAACTTGTTACTGTATCCATGTTCACTCAGTCTCTGTGTCAAAATGTCTGCGTGTTCCTTAAAACTATTGACCATTGTGCAGTTCCTTTTGAGCCTAATAAATTGGCCCTTCACTATGGAATAGGGCACATGTCCTGGGTAACAGCTACTCGCATGGAGAAGGCTGTTCCCAGAGATGGACTTTCTGTATTCTTGGGAAATGATATGGCCAGAGTTTTCCCCCTTCAAATGTAGGTCAAGGTAGTGAATAGTATGGGCATCGAAGACATGGGTGAATCTCAGACCCAGTTCATTGATATTAATCTATGTCACAAAATCAGATGCTTCTTTCCCATTTCTGCCCACACCAGTATCAGATCATCTATGTACCTATGATACAGTCTGATAGAATTTCTGTAGGGGTTTCTACCTGCATATACATGGAACAGCTCCCACCAACCCATGAAAAGGTTGGCTAAGTTGGCGCAAACTTTGTGCCCATGGCCGTCCCATGTCTCTACAGATAGAAAGAACCCTTAAACTGAAAATAATTGTGGGTGAGCAGGAAGTGGGTAACTTGAAGTACAAAGGCTCTAAATGGCTGACCATAATCAGTGTGATGAGTGAGAAAGTACTCTATTGCCTCCATACCATTCTCATGAGGTATGGAGGAATATAAAGCTACAACATCGATGGTCAGTCAGTTACACCCCCCGTCCATTTTATGCTCTCAGTTAGATTCAGAATATGCTTTGAATCTCGAATGTAGCTAGGGATGTTTTGCACAAGAGGCTGGAGTAAATCATCTAATCACTCGGACAAATGCTCCTACATTGAGCCAATGCCACTTACTATCGGTCTGACCTGCACATTCAGCAGCGACTTATACATCTTCGGTAGATGATAAAAAATTGGAATTACCAGATATGCCACATATAAGTACTGCTTAGTCGATTGATCTTTTAAACCCTGTTCACAGGCATCATCCAAAAGGTGCATAAGTCGCCGCTGAAAGATCCAAGTGGGATCTTGTTTCAGGGTTTCATAACCTTCCTCATTACCTAACTGTTGTTAAGCTTCTTCAATTTCGGCAAACGGATCCATGACTACCACCAAACCGCCTTTGTCGACCTGCTTAATCACCAGATCATGATTAGTACTCAGAGTGTTTAATGCTCTTTGTTCCTTAATAGTTAAATTTAATTTAGCTGATCTCTTGTTTATGGATAGTTCTCTCAAATCGGTTTCTATTCTGTTATAAAAAGTCTCAATTATTTTTCCCTTACTATGTATGGGATAAAAAACAGAATTTATGCTTACCTGATAAATTACTTTCTCCAACGGTGTGTCCGTTCCACGGCGTCATCCTTACTTGTGGGATATTCTCTTCCCCAACAGGAAATGGCAAAGAGTCCCAGCAAAGCTGGTCACATGATCCCTCCTAGGCTCCGCCCACCCCAGTCATTCGACCGACGGACAGGAGAAAATATATATAGGAGAAACCATATGATACCGTGGTGACTGTAGTTAGAGAAAATAATTCATCAGACCTGATTAAAAAACCAGGGCGGGCCGTGGACCGGACACACCGTTGGAGAAAGTAATTTATCAGGTAAGCATACATTCTGTTTTCTCCAACATTGGTGTGTCCGGTCCACGGCGTCATCCTTACTTGTGGGAACCAATACCAAAGCTTTAGGACACGGATGAAGGGAGGGAGCAAATCAGGTCACCTAAATGGAAGGCAACACGGCTTGCAAAACCTTTCTCCCAAAAATAGCCTCCGAAGAAGCAAAAGTATCAAATTTGTAAAATTTGGCAAAAGTGTGCAGTGAAGACCAAGTCGCTGCCTTACATATCTGGTCAACAGAAGCCTCGTTCTTGAAGGCCCATGTGGAAGCCACAGCCCTAGTGGAGTGAGCTGTGATTCTTTCAGGAGGCTGCCGTCCGGCAGTCTCATAAGCCAATCGGATAATGCTTTTAAGCCAAAAGGAAAGAGAGGTAGAAGTCGCTTTTTGACCTCTCCTTTTACCAGAATAAACAACAAACAAGGAAGATGTTTGTCTGAAATCTTTAGTAGCCTCTAAATAGAATTTTAGAGCACGGACTACGTCCAAATTGTGTAACAAACGTTCCTTCTTTGAAACTGGATTCGGACACAAAGAAGGTACAACTATCTCCTGGTTAATATTTTTGTTGGAAACAACTTTCGGAAGAAAACCAGGCTTAGTACGCAAAACCACCTTATCTGCATGGAACACCAGATAGGGCGGAGAACACTGCAGAGCAGATAACTCTGAAACTCTACTAGCAGAAGAAATTGCAACCAAAAACAAAACTTTCCAAGATAATAACTTAATATCTACGGAATGTAAGGGTTCAAACGGAACCCCTTGAAGAACTGAAAGAACTAGATTTAGACTCCAGGGAGGAGTCAAAGGTCTGTAAACAGGCTTGATCCTAACCAGAGCCTGAACAAATGCTTGAACATCTGGCACAGCTGCCAGTCTTTTGTGAAGTAAAACAGATAAAGCAGAGATCTGTCCCTTCAGAGAACTTGCAGATAATCCTTTCTCCAAACCTTCTTGTAGAAAGGATAGAATCTTAGGAATTTTTATCTTGTTCCATGGGAATCCTTTAGATTCACACCAACAGATATATTTTTTCCATATTTTATGGTAAATTTTTCTAGTTACAGGCTTTCTAGCCTGAATCAGAGTATCTATTACAGAATCTGAAAACCCACGCTTTGATAAAATCAAGCGTTCAATCTCCAAGCCGTCAGTTGGAGGGAAACCAGATTTGGATGTTCGAATGGACCCTGAACAAGAAGGTCCTGTCTCAAAGGTAGCTTCTATGGTGGAGCCGATGACATATTGACCAGGTCTGCATACCAAGTCCTGCGTGGCCACGCAGGAGCTATCAAGATCACTGAGGCCCTCTCCTGATTGATCCTGGCTACCAGCCTGGGGATGAGAGGAAACGGTGGGAATACATAAGCTAGGTTGAAGGTCCAAGGTGCTACTAGTGCATCTACTAGGGTCGCCTTGGGATCCCTGGATCTGGACCCGTAGCAAGGAACCTTGAAGTTCTGACGAGACGCCATCAGATCGATGTCTGGAATGCCCCATAATTGAGTTATTTGGGCAAAGATTTCCGGATGGAGTTCCCACTCCCCCGGATGGAATGTCTGACGACTCAGAAAATCCGCTTCCCAATTTTCCACTCCTGGGATGTGGAATGCAGACAAGTGGCAGGAGTGATCCTCTGCCCATTGAATTATCTTGGTCACTTCTTTCATTGCCAGGGAAGTCCTTGTTCCCCCCTGATGATTGATATATGCAACGGTCGTCATGTTGTCTGACTGAAACCTTATGAATTTGGCCTTTGCTAGTTGAGGCCAAGCTCTGAGAGCATTGAATATCGCTCTCAGTTCCAGAATGTTTATCGGGAGAAGAGACTCTTCCCGAGACCATAGACCCTGAGCTTTCAGGGATTCCCAGACCGCGCCCCAGCCCACTAGGCTGGCGTCGGTCGTGACAATGACCCACTCTGGTCTGCGGAAGCTCATTCCCTGTGACAGATTGTCCAGGGTCAGCCACCAATGGAGTGAATCTCTGGTCTTTTGATCTACTTGAATCGTCGGAGACAAGTCTGTATAATCCCCATTCCACTGTCTGAGCATGCACAGTTGTAATGGTCTTAGATGAATTCGTGCAAAAGGAACTATGTCCATTGTTGCAACCATCAATCCTATTACTTCCATGCACTGCGCTATGGAAGGACGAGGAACAGAATGAAGTACTTGACAAGAGCTTAGAAGTTTTGATTTTCTGACCTCTGTCAGAAAAATCCTCATTTCTAAGGAATCTATTATTGTTCCCAAGAAGGGAACTCTTGTTGACGGGGACAGAGAACTTTTTTCTTTGTTCACCTTCCATCCGTGAGATCTGAGAAAGGCTAGGACGATGTCCGTATGAGCCTTTGCTTTTGACAGGGACGACGCTTGAATCAGGATGTCGTCCAAGTAAGGTACTACTGCAATGCCCCTTGGTCTTAGAACCGCTAGAAGGGACCCTAGTACCTTTGTGAAAATCCTTGGAGCAGTGGCTAATCCAAATGGAAGTGCCACAAACTGGTAATGCTTGTCCAGAAAAGCGAACCTTAGGAACTGATGATGTTCCTTGTGGATAGGAATATGTAGGTATGCATCCTTTAAATCCACGGTAGTCATAAATTGATTTTCCTGGATAGTAGGTATGATCGTTCGAATAGTTTCCATTTTGAACGATGGTACCCTGAGAAATTTGTTTAGGATCTTTAGATCCAAAATTGGTCTGAATGTTCCCTCTTTTTTGGGAACTATGAACAGATTGGAATAAAATCCCATTCCTTGTTCTCTTATTGGAACTGGATGTATCACTCCCATCTTTAACAGGTCTTCTACACAATGTAAGAATGCCTGTCTCTTTATTTGGTTTGAAGATAATTGAGACCTGTGGAACCTTCCCCTTGGGGGTAGTTCCTTGAATTCCAGGAGATAACCTTGAGAAACTATTTCTAGCGCCCAAGGATCCTGAACATCTCTTGCCCAAGCCTGAGCAAAGAGAGAAAATCTGCCCCCCACTAGATCCGGTCCCGGATCGGGGGCTATCCCTTCATGCTGTTTTGGTAGCAGTGGTAGGCTTCTTGGCCTGCTTACCCTTGTTCCAGCCTTGCATTGGTTTCCAGGCTGGTTTGGGTTGTGAAGTATTACCCTCTTGCTTAGAGGATACAGAATTAGAGACTGGTCCGTTTCTGCGAAAGGGACGAAAATTAGGCTTATTATTAGCCTTAAAAGACCTATCCTGTGGGAGGGCGTGGCCCTTTCCCCCAGTGATGTCTGAAATAATCTCTTTCAAATCAGGTCCAAATAATGTTTTACCTTTGAAAGGAATGTTAAGCAATTTTGTCTTGGAAGACACATCCGCTGACCAAGACTTTAGCCAAAGCACTCTGCGCGCCACGACAGCAAACCCTGAATTTTTCGCCGCTAATCTAGCTAATTGCAAAGCGGCATCTAAAACAAAAGAGTTAGCCAATTTAAGTGCTTGAACTCTGTCCATAACCTCCTCATACGAAGATTCTTTACTGAGCGATTTTTCTAGTTCCTCGAACCAGAAACACGCTGCCGTAGTGACAGGAACAATGCATGAAATTGGTTGTAGAAGGTAACCTTTCTGTACAAAAATCTTTTTAAGCAAACCCTCTAATTTCTTATCCATAGGATCTTTGAAAGCACAACTATCTTCGATAGGAATAGTAGTGCGTTTGTTTAGAGTAGAAACCGCCCCCTCGACCTTGGGGACTGTCTGCCATAAGTCCTTTCTGGGGTCGACTATAGGAAATAATTTCTTAAACAAAAGGTATGCCGGGCCTTTCCCACTCTTTATTTACTATGTCCACCACCCGCTTGGGTATAGGAAAAGCGTCGGGGGGCACCGGAACCTCTAGGAACTTGTCCATCTTACATAATTTCTCTGGAATGACCAAATTGTCACAATCATCCAGAGTAGATAACACCTCCTTAAGCAGTGCGCGGAGATGTTCTAATTTAAATTTAAATGTCACAACATCAGGTTCAGCTTGATGAGAAATTTTTCCTGAATCTGAAATTTCTCCATCAGACAAAACCTCCCTCATGGCCCCTTGAAATTGGTGTGAGGGTATGTCAGAACAGTTATCATCAGCGTCCTCTTGCTCTTCAGTGTTTAAAACAGAGCAATCGCGCTTTCTCTGATAAGTAGGCATTTTGGATAAAAGATTTGCTATGGAGTTATCCATTACAGCCGTTAATTGTTGCATGGTAATAAGTATTGGCGCACTAGATGTACTAGGGGCCTCCTGTGTGGGCATAACTGGTGTAGACACAGTAGGGGATGATGTAGTATCATGTTTACTCCCCTCATTTGAGGAATCATCTTGGGCAATATCATTATCTGTTGCAATACTGTCCTTACTTTGTTTGGACACTATGGCACAATTATCACATAAATTTAAATGGGGAGACACATTGGCTTTCATACATATAGAACATAGCTTATCTGATGGTACAGACATGTTAAACAGGCTTAAACTTGTCAACAAAGCACAAAAAACGTTTTAAAATAAAACCGTTACTGTCACTTTAAATTTCAACCTGAAAACACTTTATTACTGAATATGTGAAAAAGTATGAAGGAATTGTTCAAAATTCACCAAAATTTCACCACAGTGTCTTAAAGCATTAAAAGTATTGCACACCAAATTTCAGAGCTTTAACCCTTAAATTAACGGAACCGGAGCCGTTTTTACATTTAACCCCTATACAGTCCCAGAATGAGGCTCTGTCTATAACTAGAAAGGCCCCCATCTGAAAAAGGTGTCCAACACAGTGCCTGCCGTTTTTCTAAACGTTCCCCAAGATTATAATACCAATAATTAGTTAGAATCTGCATAATATGCCTAGTAAAGCAACTGTTTTAGCCCAGAAAAATGTCTACCAGTTTTTAAGCCCTTTTTGAAGCCCTTTATTCTTTTATGTTTAACTAAGAAAATGGCTTACTGGTCCCCATGAGGGGAAATGACAGCCTTCCAGCATTACATGGTCTTGTTAGAAATATGGCTAGTCATACCTTAAGCAGAAAAGACTGCTAACTGTTTCCCCCAACTGAATTTACTTCATCTCAACAGTCCTGTGTGGAAACAGCAATTGATTTCAGTTACTGTCTGCTAAAATCATCTTCCTCTTACAAACAGAAATCTTCATCCTTTTCTGTTTCAGAGTAAATAGTACATACCAGCACTATTTTAAAATAACAAACACTTGATAGAAGAATAAAACTACATTTAAACACCAAAAAACTCTTAACCATCTCCGTGGAGATGTTGCCTGTGCAACGGCAAAGAGAATGACTGGGGTGGGCGGAGCCTAGGAGGGATCATGTGACCAGCTTTGCTGGGACTCTTTGCCATTTCCTGTTGGGGAAGAGAATATCCCACAAGTAAGGATGACGCCGTGGACCGGACACACCAATGTTGGAGAAAGTTGAGCGATTCCTGTAGCTTTTCATTTTTGATTTCTCATCCAAAACCCCTGTGTCTGTATGTTACCTTGCCAAATTTTCCAGCGCAATCACATCACAGGTCTCATGAAAGCTCAAATTCATATTGCTAATACCTGATGCTTCAGGTGATGCATTCGTTGGATTGGGCAACATTGGTCCCTGAGCATTTTCTTCATTTGACCTGGAAAAGTATTGCCATCTCAATTAAGTAAGCCCAGGGCTGCCACTCAGTCATTTTGGCTGACCACAAAAGGAACGTATAGGTGTGGATATCACCAATGTAAGCCTTGTAAGCATGTACAAATTTCCACTAACTTTAGTTCCTTTGTCACAGGGGAAACTTTTGAAATAAGGTCTTGTCTAAACTGTAGGTCCATGTATGCAGTCTACCTACTGTGGTGTACACAGTGTAGGCTGCAGTATGTGAGTCTTACAACAAGGGAGGTACGCTCCAGAATAGGGGGAGCATCTCTCCACCATTAATATAGGCAAATGTGGTACTCCACTGGTCCAACACTTTGTGACCAAACATGAAGGAAAATGTGACACTTTAAAATGGATGGTTATAGAAACTATCAAAGAGTCTAAGAGAGGAAGTGATAAATGACAAAGATCCCTAAGGGGTTAAATTCAGAATACAATTTCATTACCTACTGGTGTTAGTCTTAAAGGACCACTGTAAGTTCAATATATTTTGGCTTTTTTTTTTTTTTTAAAGTTTCTAAACATATTTGTCATAGGATGTCTTTATGACTTTCCTACCTGATCGCTGCAATCTTACTTCTAAGAAATTAATGTTTCCGAACTCACTCCGTGGGTATCTGCCACTGCTAGCCAATCCGGTGTGCAAACCGCAGTTTGAAGATGGCAGCCGAATTTTCAATAGTGCATGCACGAGATTGCGCAAAGTCATCAACATCGCCACTCCTTTCCAGACCTGCTCCGACACAGAAGACCCGCTCTATTGATCTTACATAATAAGATCCATCAGCGCGTTGATAGGTAAGTATTGCAGAATCTCCCTAGCTATAACGAGCATCATTACAAAGTATCTAACTCTTCAAATAGAAAATAATTGTAATAATATATTATCGACTAAATGGTGAAATATATAAATTGGATATATTAAATACATATGAGTTTGCCTACAAAATTAGAAAGTCTGGATATACAATAGTATCGATTGCTATTGAGGTGCTGGTAATTACGGCGTCAGTAAGAAAATATGCACACACACTATTTGGGCCATTTGCGTGCATGCGATTGTGTACCAATTAGTATTATAATTACATGCAAAAGCGGCGCAAACGATTGGTTAATTTTTATATACACGTAGGGGCTATAATAGTGGGCTGGATTAGATGACGTTATAGACGAAAAATAAAAAATGGTTTTACGGGGGGTGGAGCCAGCAGCCAAAGCAGCAAGACATGCCATATCAGAGCTCCTAGCATTTGATCATTAAATTATCAATCTATGGCACGTTAAGAATTTATATATTTCTGGCTCTTAATTTGTTCCAGACCATAGATTACATGATCTGGGACAAAGGGACAAAATAATTCATACAATATCTGCACAAAGGCCTTCTATCTTATTGAGACCACGACACGGAGTTAACTGCCATACTTGCGGATATCTACACACCATCTCGGTTGACAGAGATACAGCTTCTACACTCGCTACCTCTTCAGTCTTCTAATGGAGAAGCTTATCCTATCTGCGCTACAAGACTTAATGCGCTCCCTGGATTCCCATCAGCAAGTCCTTGTCGCGAAACTGAGAACTACGATGGCTCCACTACAGACTACAATGCTGACAAGAGAAGTTACGGAGGAAGCCGGTCGGTATGAATCGGACCCACCACAACGGACAGAAGATCCGCCCTGTGATCCAGAGGAGTTGTACATGGCTGAAACAAGGGACTCCAGTCTCGAGATGGTGGAACACACAGACATAGCTGAGTGGAACAGTGCCTTACAGCCCTCCTTCATTTACACAGGGCCGGTGCGGTATAACACAGCACAATTAGAAAGGTCACAGGTACAGCAGTACAGTTTGACTCGAGTTTGCAATCCAGAAATGATAGCCCACACTCCTTTCAATATTGAAAACATGGGCTTGTCTGGGAGCCCATCGGCAGCTACTAAGGTTCTATCAAGTGAGACTTCAGAGCCAGGGATGGAGCAGAGCACAATGTGTCTAGGATATGCCGTTCTGCAGAAGAAAATGAAAAGTAAGATTACCAACGTAGGAACTACAGCACAAACTCCTACTTACTATATCAAGAGTTGGTGGGACATGCACCAGAAGCCTGCCAAAGCAACCACCTGGAGTATAGGACTTCATCAGATACGCAGTTTACGTTCCCAAATCTTGCTGGCAGACAATCTCATAAAGATTACTAAGTTGTGTTTTCTACACCTGTTTGCCCCAGGGATGTCGTCATGGGATCCTGGGAGGGTTCCCTAACGCTGCTTGACCCACAGACAACCCTAAGCTCACATAACAGGAGGCTAGCTGCTGACCGAACCCCATAAGCTACTACTAAACGACCAGTGTACTAACTGTCTATTGCTCTAACCCTTAGTGTCATATACTTGTTATTGCGTAGCCGCACTAATCTTTCTCATTGAGCACATAACTCACAATGTACTCATACTTCTGCTGTTAAGCAGCACATATAGGGGCCTAGTTATCAAGCCGTCAAGCTCAAATACGCTGCGTATTCCGCAGCGTATTTGTGGCGAGGCTGATTCGCCTTAGTTATCAAAGGCTCGAGACCGGCAAAAGTAGAATTTTGTGACGTAAACTTCGATCCGCCGGACTCAGTCCGACACAGATCGATTCTTACGTCACTCCAGATGTTCCGCACACAAGTGCGGCACAATCTCACTACTTTTGCTAGTTATCAAAAAACTAGCAGGTACGCTCGGCACTTTTACGGCCCAGCGTACCTGGTTTTCAAAGCGCCAGCCTGGAGGCAGCGGATCCCATAGGAATCAATGGGAGTCTGACCATAGCGAAAGTACAAGTTCGCTGCTGCCAGACATCCCATTCATTCCTATGGGAGCTGTCTACACCTAACACCCTAACATGTACCCCGAGTCTAAACACCGCTAATCTGACCCCCCCTACACCGCCGCAACTACATAAAGTTATTACCCCCTAAACCGCCGCTCCCGGAGCCCACCGCAACTATAATAAATGTATTAACCCCTAAACCGCCGCTCCCTGAACCCGCCGCAACCTATATTAAATGTATTAACCCCTATCCTGCCCCCCTACACCGTCGCCACCTATAATAAATTTATTAACCCCTATCCTGCCCCCCACTACGCCGCCGCCACTGTAATAAAATGATTAACCCCTAAACCTAAGTCTAACACTAACCCTAACGCCCCCCTAACTTAAATATTAATTAAATAAATCTAAATAAATTAACTCTTATTAACTAAATGAATCCTATTTAAAACTAAATACTTACCTTTAAAATAAACCCTAATATAGCTACAATATAAATAATAATTATATTATAGCTATCTTAGGATTTATTTTTATTTTACAGGTACCTTTCAATTTATGTTAGCTAGTTAGAATAGTTATTAAATAGTTATTAACTATTTAATAACTACCTAGCTAAAATAATTACAAAATTACCTGTAAAATAAATCCTAACCTAAGTTACAATTAAACCTAATACTACACTATCATTAAATTAACTAAATAAACTACCTACAAATAACTACAATTAAATACAATTACATAAACTAACTAAAGTACAAAAAATAAAAAAAGCTAAGTTACAAAAAATAAAAAATTAAGTTACAAACATGTTAAAAATATTACAACAATTTTAAGCTACTTACACCTAATCTAAGCCCCCTAATAAAATAACAAACCCCCCCAAAATAAAAAAAATCCCTACCCTATTCTAAATTAAATAAATTTCAAAGCTCTTTTACCTTACCAGCCCTTAAAAGGGCCATTTGTGGGGGCATGCCCCAAAAAGTTCAGCTCTTTTGCCTGTAAAAGAAAAATACAACCCCCCCCAACATTAAAACCCACCACCCACATACCCCTAATCTAACCCAAACCCCCCTTACAAAAACCTAACACTAATCCCCTGAAGATCATCCTACCTTGAGTCGTCTTCACTCAGCCGAGCCACCGATGGAACTGAAGAGGACATCCGGAGCGGAAGAAGTTAATCCTCCAAGCGGCGCTGAAGAAATCTTCCATCCGATGAAGTCATCATCCAGGCGGCGCTGAAGAAGTCTTCGATCCGGCCGATGTCATCTTCAAAGAGGCGCTGAAGAGGTCTTCTATCCGGGCGAAGTCATCTTCCAAGCCGGGTCTTGAATCTTCCTTCCGCCGACGCGGAACCACCTTCTTCACCGACGGACTACGACGAATGACGGCTCCTTTAAGGGACGTCATCCAAGATGGCGTCCCCTCAATTCCGATTGGCTGATAGGATTCTATCAGCCAAACGGAATTAAGGTAGGAAAAATCTGATTGGCTGATGGAATCAGCCAATCAGATTGAGCTCGCATTCTATTGGCTGTTCCGATCAGCCAATAGAATGCGAGCTCAATCTGATTGGCTGATTGGATCAGCCAATCGGATTGAACTTGAATCTGATTGGCTGATTCCATCAGCCAATCAGATTTTCCTACCTTAATTCCGATTGGCTGATAGAATCCTATCAGCCAATCGGAATTGAGGGGACACCATCTTGGATGACGTCCCTTAAAGGAGCCTTCATTCGTTGTAGTCCGTCGGTGAAGAAGGTGGTTCCGCGTCGGCGGAAGGAAGATTCAAGACCCGGCTTGGAAGATGACTTCGCCCGGATAGAAGACCTCTTCAGCGCCGCCTGGATGATGACTTCATCGGATGGAAGATTTCTTCAGCGCTGCTTGGAGGATTAACTTCTTCCGCTCCGGAGGTCCTCTTCAGTTCCATCGGTGGCTCGGCTGAGTGAAGACGACTCAAGGTAGGATGATCTTCAGGGGATTAGTGTTAGGTTTTTGTAAGGGGGGTTTGGGTTAGATTAGGGGTATGTGGGTGGTGGGTTTTAATGTTGGGGGGGGGTTGTATTTTTCTTTTACAGGCAAAAGAGCTGAACTTTTTGGGGCATGCCCCCACAAATGGCCCTTTTAAGGGCTGGTAAGGTAAAAGAGCTTTGAAATTTATTTAATTTAGAATAGGGTAGGGATTTTTTTTATTTTGGGGGGGTTTGTTATTTTATTAGGGGGCTTAGATTAGGTGTAAGTAGCTTAAAATTGTTGTAATATTTTTAACATGTTTGTAACTTAATTTTTTATTTTTTGTAACTTAGCTTTTTTTATTTTTTGTACTTTAGTTAGTTTATGTAATTGTATTTAATTGTAGTTATTTGTAGGTAGTTTATTTAATTAATTTAATGATAGTGTAGTATTAGGTTTAATTGTAACTTAGGTTAGGATTTATTTTACAGGTAATTTTGTATTTCTTTTAGCTAGGTAGTTATTAAATAGTTAATAACTATTTAATAACTATTCTAACTAGCTAAAAGAAATACAAAGATACCTGTAAAATAAATATAAATCCTAAGATAGCTATAATATAATTATTAATTACATTGTAGCTATCTTAGGGTTTATTTTACAGGTAAGTATTTATTTTTAAATAGGAATAATTTATTAAAGTATAGTGTAGTGTTAGGTGTAATTGTAACTTAGGTTAGTTTTTATTTTACAGGTTAATTTCTCTTTATTTTAGCTAGGTAAGCTATTAAATAGTTAATAACTATTTAATAGCTATTGTACCTGGTTAAAATAAATTGAAAGTTACCTGTAAAATAAATATAAATCCTAAGATAGCTACAATATAATTATTATTTATATTGTAGCTATATTAGGGTTTATTTTAAAGGTAAGTATTTAGTTTTAAATAGGATTCATTTAGTTAATAAGAGTTAATTTATTTAGATTTATTTAATTAATATTTAAGTTAGGGGGGCGTTAGGGTTAGGGTTAGACTTAGGTTTAGGGGTTAATCATTTTATTACAGTGGCGGCGGCGTAGTGGGGGGCAGGATAGGGGTTAATAAATTTATTATAGGTGGCGACGGTGTAGGGGGGGCAGATTAGGGGTTACTAGGTATAATGTAGGTGGCAGCGGTGTCCGGGAGCGGCGGTTTAGGGGTTAATACATTTATAAGAGTTGCGGCGGGGTCTAGGAGCGGCGGTTTAGGGGTTAATACATTTATAAGAGTTGCGGCAGGGTCTAGGAGCGGCGGTTTAGGGGTTAATACATTTATAAGAGTTGCGGCAGGGTCTAGGAGCGGCGGTTTAGGGGTTAGTAACTTTATTTAGTTGCGGGGGGCTCCGGGGGCGCCGGTATAGGGATAGAACAGTGTAGTTTAGTGTGAGTGCTTAGTGACAGGCTAGCAATAAAGCTGGGAAAAAGCCGAAGGGCAGCGAGATCGGATGAGTGATAACTGTCACAGTCCGCTGCTCATCGCCCCGCGGCTTTTTGACAGCTTTATTTGATAACTTAGGCGTATTTTTTTCAGGTCCGCGGCGGCGAAGGTAGGCGAGCTTAGGCGGACGTATTGGGCCGGCGAAGCCAGAAAAGTAGACGGCTTGATAACTAGCCCCCATAGTTTTAAAGCTGCCAAGGTTCAGGTTGGTTTACATTTTTTATTTATGTATTTAAGCATCAGAGACTGTTAGTCACTATGGGACTTTGTGAGCGTGAATAAAACTACACAAATGTGAATAGAGGAACAATCTAATAATCTGTAATGTATAGCCCCCTCAGTATGTATTTCATTACATTATGGTTGGGAAATGTATCTCTATAAGCAGTCCTGTTGTGTATTCTAACCACCTTTATATCATGCAGCACTCCACGCCTCAAATGTATGCAGCACTGCTTTTCCATCAGGCCATAGAATTTTATGTTAAAGGGAAACTGTACCCAAAAATTTAATTTTGTTATTCAGATTGAGCATGAAATTTCAATCAAATTTCGAATTTACTCCTATTATCAAATTATCTTCATTCTCTTGGTATCTTTATTTGAAATGCAAGAATGTAAGTTTAGATGCCGGCCCATTTTTGGTGAACAACCTGGGTTGTCCTTGCTGATTGGTGGATAAATTCATCCACCAATAAAAAAGTGCTGTCCAGAGTACTGAAACCAAAACAAAGCTTAGATGCCTTCTTTTTAAAAAAAATGATAGCAAGAGAACGAAGAAAAAAATGATAATAGGAGTAAATTAGAAAGTTGATTAAAATTGCATGCTCTTTCAGAATTACAAATGAACAAATTTGAGCAGTTTATCTGGTAATGACAAATTAAGGATATGCCTGTGTCTTACTAACCATTTTTAGATGCTCCTCCAGTTAGTAGGACACATCACAATGTATGCAGCCCTAACTAGAACACAGCTAGTAACCTTTATCTTAAATTATTCAATTTCAAGCTAATATTGTTAATAAGTCTGAGACATGTTGCTCCGCTCTATCATTAGCCAAATAGGCTACCGTAATTAAGCTCATTTGAATTACTAATACCTTAGGTGTTTGGACATACTTCTTCATTTATATTGAGTTTGTCTCCAGCTGAGTAACTGGCATCCCGGTATTTCTGACTAGCTGCTATGGGTATAAGTCTTGCTGACGCATACTGGTCTCTCCCAGAAGCGGACCACTCATATACTTCTGAGCTAAGATCCAAGAGCTAGATCCCTTACACTACCCTATATACCATTTCATTACCAGAAGTCTCAGATGCTGATGTTCTGTTCGGGGCTGAGGTGCCGGAGAGACCATGGTGTTAGTTAACCTATTTCCTATATCCCAAACTCAGTTGGGTCCAAGAGTAGTTTCTTAGAAACCTTGGTGTAAGTTCTCATTCCACATGAAAACTTCTGGTCTTGCTGTAATGTACAGTATGATTATAATAGTTGCTGAAGGGAAGTGTTTAACTTGGTTATTTGTGTCATTCACAACAGTGTTTCTGCTTTTGATATAGAATGATGTTCTCAATAAATATTTTAGCTCCCACACTTAATACCCGCTATACTGTTAACGTGAATCCAGGATATTCACATATATAGCTTCTACCCCCAGCCCATTCTTGTGCTCTTATATGAGAAGGAACCAGCTATCTTTGAAAGCCATTTGGCTGTGGAAACATAATACTCCGGCCTTCTATGTTCCCTCCTATTTAAACCGGCAACACCATATCAGGGCCAAAAACTAATTTATTCAGGCAAATCTAACGCAATTTGAGTTTCGAGAAGTCTGGGTTTCTACTGAAAGTAAATCTCAGATCTCTATATGTGTCTTAACTTTGAATAGAATATCCCTTTTTAAACCTAAGGCCTACGTAATTTTATAGTAAAAACATTTACCATCCTGTATATAGTACTAAACCAAGCTCTATGGTTTAATAAGCCGGGGTTCCAACACACTTCCCCTATTATCCCAGCAATTAAGGCTCCTATAATCTACTGGAACTTCTCTAAGCCTCTTACATTAATGACGGTTTTTCTAAACACTGTTTTCTGTTTATTTGTCCATTAATTATAATGTATATCACGGGTAGCATAACAATTTAATATCTTAGCTATCATATAACAATAGGAAAGTGACCTTAAACTAAGCTCTCAGTTATTATGACTTAATAACTAAAATTATTATAAATTCTTTACTGTGAAAGAAACCAACATTTATTCCAGTTTTCCTTCCTTATTCATAGCACAAATAGGAGATATCCTTCTTTGTATAGTATTCGAAAGTTCAGAGGACCAAAAGTTTTTACTAATTGGACATTCTAAAGTGCTCTGCCCTCCCACCCTCCCCCTCACCTCACTTAGAGCGGCTCTCACCCTCTGAATTTCCCTCCCCCAAAAACCACAACGCCAACCCCCCCTTGCCCTACTTTTACTAGATATCCTAACCTATGTTTTATACTGCAAGGTGGGGACCATTTTTACTCTTTCTATGATATTATATTACAAAACTGAAGTCTCACTTTAGATAGTCCAAATCCCTTACTAACACTTTAAATAAATGGGTTTCAAGTGTCCCTTCTATATGCTCTCGTTGCCTAGTCGACCTCATTGCTCTTCCATATCTCTAGCCAATTATGGCCTCATCACTTTGATAATAACTGCCAATGTGTACCACTTTTTAAATTAACAAATGTAGTTTAGGTTGGCATAACCTGTATTAGTTGACTTGGCAATATCTCTGAAATAGCACTGTATACCTTTTATTTCTTATTGTTTTTGGATATATCTCTTTTGTTACACTTGTTTATGACTTCAATAAAAATTGTTTAAAAAAATGGTTTTACAAGTAAATGAGGCTTCGTTTTGAAAGAGTTTGAGGTTGGTAATTTTAATTTCATAAATGTAACTTAAAATATGTGTTTTATTTTTTTTAAAAAAGGTAAAAGTTTGTAATCCTTTAATTCCAGGAAAATTTGATGTTTTGACATTGTGATATTTTGATACTCTGTTATGATATAATCACATTGTTTAAATGGACTAACATTGATGTAAGCTCCTTTTTGTATAAGACGTCTGTAACATATCTCAGCCTAATGTCACTATCCCTTTAAGACTTCCTTCTCTGACTGCTGCATTTGGGCAGTATTTACATTCAGCTTGCTTACCTGCCTGATTAATCATTCATGCACCTGATTACCTCAGCCTCTTTTTAAGCCTTCTCAGGTCTAATGTGCTTTGCATTAACTTTGAAGTTGTGATCCTGAACAACTGAGATCTGTGACTGTTTCCTGCATGAATTTACCAACTATTCCAAGATACAGCATTTTCTATTACCTATGCTAAATATCATCAAACCGCAAGTATCAAAAATAATCCCATTCTGTTTCCTGGACACAGCTACTTAACAAACTCTGAACTTTATTATAAATCCAGTATGCTTTTGCTTATCATCACTCTCTAATTACAATAACATCATCTAACTCAGAACTTTATAACTATTTCTCTGCTTCTAGTTGTCATTGCTGAAATAACCTGCAGCAAACCTAGGCCTAGATTTGGAGTTTGGCGGTAGCCGTGAAAACCAGCGTTAGAGGCTCCTAATGCTTGTTTTTTACGGACTCCGGTATTTAGAGTTTAGTTACCGACACTCAAAAATCACCCAACGCACAAATCTCTACCGACAGCTCAGACCCAGTAGTTAACATCTACCGACAAAATAAACATCCACGAATCACAAAACAAATATTACACAAACTACACTTACACTCATACAAACACTACACTATATTTATTTTTCAGATTTAATAATTTTTCATCCAAATAGAAAGGATCAAAGTTGCGAGATCTCGGGTGTTAGAAAAAAAACAACACAAATCCATTTTGCCATTGACTTACATTGACACACGGGAAAAGACCCTCATATAGCTACATCTAACTAATAAGATTATCACAAACATGCACTCATCGATGCATACAAAAAATATACACCACATTACATACACAAACAAGTTATTTATTACAAAATGAACACAATTTAGCTACTTTTTCACACAAGCTCATGACGTCACTCACTTTACGAGGAAAACCAGTCTTTGAAAAAAAAAAACACCAAAATTTGGAGCCTCCATTGACTTCTATGGGGAAGACGTGCTTGTGCACGCAACAGACAGATTTCCCTAACGCACGCAAATAGCGTAGACAAAAAAACTCCAAATACCAGCGCTAGAAATAGGAAAAAAATACATGCTTTTCTGCGTTAGACCCAGCTATGATAAATAGATCAAGAAATGACTATGGATTTTACTTATTGAATATTCACACAGCATTAAATTGTTTCATACTTTTATATTACATCAACTACAAATCAACATCACTAGTAACAAACTTTTTTTTTTTAAAAAAACACATTTAAACAGACACAAAAATAATTACAACATTTCAGGATTCACAAACAGTACACAATGGGAAACACCTCTCATTTACCTTTATTATTGCATTTCATTTATTCAACTCATATGCTTGCAGCAACTGCATATCTACATAGGCTTAACACATGATCAGTCATGGATGCACATACATTACTTTTAGCATTCACTCATATATGTGCATTCAAATGATGGGGGAAAAACACATTACATTCTCTCTAGGAATCACAAAACAGAACATATGGATTTTACTGTACTTTTAACATCATGATTCCATCACAATATACCATTAGGAATTACGTACAAGAAGAACATCATTACACCAGATTACAGATGTCACTTTATGGGAAGGAACAACAATGCCAGACCGCTATATAGAAGTCAGCATATGTGGGACACAATCACAATATATACGTATATGTACATAACACGCATCACCCATCACGCAACCACAAAGCACACATTTATATTTTATTCAGCACACAATAACAATGTAGCACAATACAACAACACAATGAGGATTTCAGAACTACATAGGCAGGTTAATAATATGATGACGTCATTAGAAGATTCAACCATACACATTACAGATTCACAACTGTACCGCCCCTTTCTGAACTTTACCACTCAATACTACAATACAACATATACGTAAACAACAGTTTGGAACAGCATTATTAGGGAGATTTGAATGGGACAATTAATAAATATTTACATCTCGCAATCACTTATATATATAATACTACAGATGACAGCCGGAAGTTCTACAGTATTAGTGCGATTTTAAAGGGACGCATACAATATTGACAGCTCGGCAATCACTTATATATACAATACTACAGATGACAGCCGGAAGTTATTCAGTATTAGTGCGATTTGAATGGGACGCATACAATATTGACAGCTCGGCAATCACTTATATATACAATACTACAGATGGCAGACGGGAAGTTCTGAATTATTATTGCGATTTGAAAGGGACGCATACAATATTGACAGCTTGGAAATCACTTATATATACAATACTACAGATGACAGCCGGAAGTTATTCAGCATTAGTGCAATTTTAATGGGACGCATAAAATATTGACATCTCGGCAATCACTTATATATACAATACTACAGATGACAGCCGGAAGTTATTCAGCATTAGTGCGATTTTAAAGGGACGCATACAATATTGACAGCTCTGCAATCACTTATATATACAATACTACAGATGACAGCCGGAAGTTCAGAATTTTTATTGCGATTTTAAAGGGACGCATACAATATTGACAGCTCGGCAATCACTTATATATACAATATTACAGATGACAGCCGGAAGTTATTCAGTATTAGTGCGATTTGAATGGGACGCATACAATATTGACAGCTCGGCAATCACTTATATATACAATACTACAGATGGCAGATGGGAAGTTCTGAATTATTATTGCGATTTTAAAGGGACGCATACAATATTGACATCTCGGCAATCACTTATATATACAATACTACAGATGGCAGACGGGAAGTTCTGAATTATTATTGCGATTTGAAAGGGACGCGTACAATATTGACAGCTCGGAAATCACTTATATATACAATACTACAGATGGCAGATGTTACTTTATCGTTTTCAAACAATGTTGCAGCAACATTGATCGATCACATTCGATGCACATTATACACAACTATGCACTTTCATTCATGTTAGCCTGGACGTGTGCTTTTTACTATAAGATCGCGTTTAAGAAATATTGATTACGCATATGAACAAACATTACAAACATGCACTGTATGTGTGATATTTGACACTTTCACATTGAGATTCATTGGGGGAAAACAACATTTCAGCAAACAACAAAAAAATGCCCACTGTGAAAGCATTTGCACCGCTCACATACAAACAAGTGAATACAATCAGCAATCATTACAAACTCACTACCATTGGACTAATTGTACTATAAATCCCCCAAACAACATGGCCAAAGCATCACTTGTGATCCAGATCAGATCAAGTGCATACCTTGTTACTCTGTTTTGAAAGATGGATGACGATGACATGGTAGACGCTGCTGGTGCTGCTATTGGCGAACTAGCTGTTGATCAAATCAGGCAGCCTCGGCAGCTCAGACTGAGACGAAGGGGTCGTCTGGTTCGAGGTCCTCGTGTCTACAGGGTGAGACCCACCTTGGAAAACATGAGCGACTTTGAGGTTTATGATAAGTATCGGCTCAATCGCGAACAGCTCATTGGCCTTTACGATCTTCTTAAACCTCATTTGGAGCCACGTATAAGAATAAGGACTGCTGTTCCCGGCATGAGTAAGATGCTAAGTTGTCTATACGTCCTGGCCTCCGGGAGTTTTCAATCCGGAGAAATGTACATGCATGGCCTGGCTCAAGGTACATTCTCTGTGGTGTTTGATAACTTTCTGGACGCCATGGTACGTATCAGTAAGCAATACATAGGATTCCCACAAAATGATGGTGATTGGAGGTGCCTGAAGCGGGAATTCTTTGATATTGCTCAATTGCCCAATGTCTTGGGAGCCATAGATTGTACCCACATTGCGCTGCGTGCTCCAATTGATGACTTGCCCTTCAGAAATCGCAAACATTTTCATAGCCTCAACGTGCAGTATGTTTGTGACGCACATATGAGGATTATGCATGTGTGTGCGAATTTTGGAGGAGCTTGTCATGATGCCCGCATCCTCGCTCAGTCGTCCCTGTGAAGACCATTTGAGGAAAGACAAATGCCCCCTGGTTATCTCGTTGGTGAGTATTTGTGCACAACATGGTTAATTAGTTTGACAATTGCCACTGTAGTTTTAAAATGTTAGCGTAATGTTCAGCTATAGGATGCAATTTAACCATTTATTTTTATTTCCGCAAATGTCTATTTTTAGTTCAATGCAGATATGTAGCATGTCTTACCTTAAATGCTCGGATAGAGAATGCAATGTAACCATTTAGTTTGCATTTTACACAAGGTTTGGTTTAGGAGAAATATGCATATGTAGCATGTCTTAGCTGAAATGGGAAGATATTAGCTAATACAATTTAACCATGTCATTGTCTCTTTCCGCTAATGTCTACTTTTAGTTCAATGCAGATATGTAGCATGTCTCACCTTAAATGCTCAAATAGAGAATGCAATGTAACCATTTAGTTTGCATTTTACACAAGGTTTGGTTTAGGAGAAATACGCATATGTAGCATGTCTTAGCTGAAATGGGAAGATATTAGCTAATGCAATTTAACCATGTCATTGTTTCTTTCCGCTAATGTCTACTTTTAGTTCAATGCAGATATGTAGCATGTCTTACCTTAAATGCTCAGATAGAGAATGCAATGTAACCATTTAGTTTGCATTTTACACAAGGTTTGGTTTAGGAGAAATACGCATATGTAGCATGTCTTAGCTGAAATGGGAAGATAGAGAATAAGATTGAACTAGATTATTCTTTTAAAAAATAAACATTTGTTAGTGATCGTGTACAAAAACTTTTATTGGACTCAAAATACTATTTTGAGGATTCAGTTTGAATTATGTTCTGTTCATAATTTATAGGTGATTCTGGGTACATGAGCCAGCCTTGGCTTATTACCCCCTTGCGTAGCCCGACTGATGTGTCTGAGGAGCGCTACAATAGGGCTCATAAGAGAACCAGGGCGGTGGTTGAATGAATGTTCGGGCTCCTGAAGATGAGGTTCAGGTGCCCTCCAGTACAACCCAAAGAAGGTGGCTAAGATCGTTATAGCCTGTAGTGTCCTGCATAATATTGCACAGCGGGCTGGGATGCTGCAGGGCGTCCAGGTGCACCGAAACCTCCTCAGAGATGAGGAGGATGATCCTGTTCTAGAGGGGCCATTCCGGGACGAGGGGCTCAATGTCAGAGCAGACATCATCAACCGCCACTTTAGACGGTAAATAATAGAAGTTAGACTGGAGTATTGTCAATAGATGTGAACTCTAGGGAAATGACAAGTAGAGAATTGTGCAAACATGTTAGGATTGTTCATCAAATGCTAAAAATGTGTTTGATTTATTAATATAGGTGATGCTCTGGTCACTGGGTCCTGTAGCGAGTCTTTGCCACCTGGTTTTTAAAGAGGACATCAGCTGGTAAGTATAAATGTATGGACTCTTGCTGGCATGAATTGTACACAAATACATCATATGGCATACATTTTCTAAACTAGTATTTAGTTTACACATTACTTAAAATGTAAATACTCAGAAAGGGATCCTCTAGCATAACTATCTTCTAGCATGACTATGGTTCAATGTCACACATTAGAGGTTCGTTCTGCTCAATATGACTCATCTTCACACTTGATAGAACATAACACAAGATGCTACACACGCTTATTAAGCTAGTGACAGAAATTGATTCAGAAATGGGGGGTGGGAGAGGGGTACAGAACTGATTCACACACTTGTAGTAATAATTTTTATTAAACTTTTTCTGCCATTAGGGAGCTGACTTAATCTAAAGACTGAAAGGGAAGAATTCGAAGCCTGACAGTGAAGATTGCCCAGACTGACAGTGGAAAAAGACAAGATTGAAATTGAAGAATACTAATGGGATCATGTCTGGCATTATCTTTCAAATCTGCTGACCTTGAAAACCATACAAAGACATGTTCACATGGTAAGTGCCAACTATTTGATAGAATAAGGCTGTGGAGGCATCCTATTGGAGACACTTAGATTATTTTCTAATTTTTAGATGGTATTTCACAGTCCTCTATTTTTGAAATGATGAATGACACCTATTGAAGATCAACTGTTTACCCCTGAATTGACTTTCAAAGACCATGCATTATCCAGGTTGGTTTACCAATGCATGCTAGTTAAGAATCACAGGAAGAATGTTGAATATTAGTAGCTTACATACATTAGTCATACTTAGTTCAGAATTAGATATTTAGGTATCACAATCAGACACTTAGATGATTTTACTTTTTTAGATGGTATTTCAGTCCTCTATTTTATGAAATGATTAATAAGACACCTATTGAAGATCACCTGTTTTCTCCAGAATTGACTTTCAAAGACCATGCATTATCCAGGTTGGTTTACCAATGCATGCTAGTTAAGAATCACAGGAAGAATGTTGAATATTAGTAACTTACATACATTAGTCATACTTAGTTCAGAATTAGATATTTAGGTATCACAATCAGACACTTAGATGATTTTACTTTTTTAGATGGTATTTCAGTCCTCTATTTTATGAAATGATGAATAAAACACCTATTGAAGATCACCTGTTTTCTCCAGAATTGACTTTCAAAGACCATGCATTATCCAGGTTGGTTTACCAATGCATGCTAGTTAAGAATCACAGGAAGAATGTCGAATATTAGTAGCTTACATACATTAGTCATACTTAGTTCAGAATTAGATATTTAGGTATCAGAATCAGAAAAAGGAATACATATTATAGTTGATATAGAGGTATTTGAATGGACATGAAATATTACATTTATGTTCAGCATACATATATATTTATTATTGAAATGTGATATACATTATTATGTATAATTAGAAATTCTGATATTTAAATTTAATTTTTATTACACAATATAATGGTGTATGTTTATTTTATTTATTTTTAAATTTAAATCATACATATCTTGATAAAATGTTGCACAAAGTTAGAGCATAGACACAAGATGATTGTAAATGTATTTTATGAATATTTTACAACGTGTGTATTAACTTTGTAAAAATTTGTTTTTTAATTTCAGATTGTCATCTGATGACTTCCAGGAAAAAATTTTTGTTTTTGTTAAAAAAACTTTTTATTTTTAAATGGTAATAATCAACATTTTATTATTAAATACCCTCTTTTGAACAGATTATAATAAATATCCATATAATCTGTCAATAAAAAACAATTTGACTCCCATGACTGGTAGTTGTCTATTTGACAAGCACATGCATAAGATCAAATTATGCATTAATTTTAGAAAATCCACTGATTCAGAGAATATTAAATTAAACTATCTTTTTTAAATTAATTGGGGAGTGAGATCCATCGATGCTTTTCTTGTGAAATTCTTAGATGTTAAAATAATTTCAGATATGTAGTCAGAATTTGACATAAATGTTTTTGTTTCACTTTTAAGAAGGGGAAGTGGTTTACTTTCATTAAAGTGACAGTGTTGTTGAATGTAAAATTAATTTGATAAGATCTTGTATCTTCCTTAGGTATCTCAAAACATTATTTTATTAAATTTATAAATTTTAAATTTATAAATGGTAGGTCACTTAACTTCATATTTTGCACAAGCTAGTTATTGGATGCCATGTTAATAGATTTTATTTTCTAGTGGAGTCATTTAAAGGGACATTTAACTATAGTTATTAATATTATGTAGTTTTTAAAATCTTACCTCTTGGGTTAGACATCACATATCTATATATAATTTTCATTCCCCTTTAGTTTATTTCGACAATGTTAAATCAACATTCCGAATGTTTTGGTCCTTAAAGGGACATTCACAAAGTATATTGTGTATTGAATTTTAAAAAATCATAAAAGAATTTAAACATATTTAGAAAGTACTATATAATTACATTCAGTCTTTAAATATACTTCGAAAAAGATACATCAATGCACATATCTTAGTCAATTACATAAGGCATCTATGTGCAACCAACAATCAACATCAAAATAGCCTATGTAGATCTTATCCAAAATGCATAAATAACATATAGCTTAATGTCTCTCTAAGCTGAAGACTGCGAAATACATCCATTACAATATATATTTCAGTCAGTGTGTAAAACAATCCAGAAGTTAATCTAAATATGCTTTACTCATATGTTATACTAATTTTGCAAAAGGAAGGTGCCTAGGTTTATGATTTTTCAAGCATTATTGTGAAATGTCTCCTTAAAGGGACATGAACTCAAAATATACTTAAAGGGAGACAGTTAAAAAATTAATGATTTATACATTCAGAACGAGTATTCTATTTTAAGCAACTTTATAAATTCTCTCATATTATCAATGTTCCTCGTGATGTTGCTATCATTACTTTAAAAATAAGGCATTAAATTGATAATTTATTTGCTTCAGTACTCTGGACAGAACTTGTTTTTTTTGGGTGGATTAATTTATCCAACAATCATCAAGGACAACCCAGGTTTTTTGCAAAAATTGTCCGTAATTTAAAATATCATTATTGATTTGCAAAGAAAGATAACAAGATAATTCTTAACATTTGAGAATCTGATTAAATTATAAAGTTGCTTAACATTTCATGCTCAATTTGAATCACGAACGCTAAATTTGTTTGGACAGTGTCCCTTTAAGAGATTTAAAGAGTGTATTTACTTCTCTTCTTATCTTGACATACTTTGCTTGAAAAGCATATCGAGATAGGCTCAGTAGATGAAGATTGGTGGATGCACAGAGATGCCTTATGTGATTGGCTCAACCATGTGCATTTAAATTTCTTCTGTTGGGGATATCTAAATACAAAGATAAATTGAGTTATATTTTAAAGTCTAAACAATTTTCTATCTCTCCAGATCATTTGATACAATTGTTTGTTTGTAATGTCTATTTAAAAATAAAGACGCCATTGCACAATAACATATATGAGCAGTTCAGACAAATACAAGCTCGAGGTTTATTTACTAATAACAAACAAACCTGTAGTTTAACATCTATGAACAGATTATCCAAGTTACTGACATTATAACCTGAATTTGAACATTCTGAAATGTTGCGTGGGAAACGGATCTTGAAACACCAGATTTGCATTATAAATACATTTAATAGAGCAATGTCAATACTTCACAATAAGTCAACAAATTGATTTTATGAACAATAAAGACATACAATATTAAATGTGTATTTGTATTAAAGAAACAGACCGTTATTAAACCGAAAAATGTATACAACATTTAATAATGTGACAGTATTAGATTTTAAAGAGAATTTAAACATTAATATTTAACGGATCACGGATATTAAATCTGCGTCACACATATCCGCATGACAGGCCCATGAGTTACAAATAAGTCTACATGAAAAATGAAGTAACAGCACCACCAGGAGGTATGTGTAAGGAAGTTACTAAGATATGAAACATTAAGGAACGGTCAATCAGAGTTCATCACACAAACACAACTTGAGTCAGGATGGTCTCACAGACATTCTAACACTATTTCAAACTTTTATCCAATCAGATGTACAGATAACTTGTCCCATGGTGCATCTCATGTTTACTTCACCATATAAAAGTCCATTACACGTTGCCATCTTTGTCAGTTCTCTAATGCCTGCAGGCAGTATATATTATTTTTAAAAAAATATATTCTACAACCCAGCAGGCATGTCATCTCCCAGGTTCACCAAGCAGGAGAGCGCTGCACTGGTCCACGCCATTAAGGACTTTTATCCCCAGCTGTTTGGGAACAAGAGGAGGTCGACAGATGCGCCTGTTAAGAAGGCCCTCTGGGAGTCTATCACCAATGCGGTTAAATTGGTGTGTGGTGTCCAGAGGAGCCAGGATCAGATCATGAGGAGATTCGGAGATATGAGGTTGCGCTTGACAAAAAAAGTCAACCTCATAAGGGAGTGGGTACAAGCCCGTAAAAGAGGGGGCCAAAGAAAGGCCCCGCGGAAACTATACCTACTCCCTTATGAGGTGACTTTATGCGAGCTCCTCACTCTCCGGGTCCCCAAAAGATTTAGATCCTCGCCATCCTCGGCCTCCTCTTCTTCCCTCCCAGCTGCGGGATCTGAAAGTCCTGACGCGGGGGCCAGGGCAGCTGCTTCTCCGTCCGGTGGCCTGGGAGGAGATGAAAGAGAATCTGAACCAGGTAACTATCCAACTTCATATAATATCTTAATATTTGATTAGAATTTAAATAAATGTGTATATAGTCAGATACTAAACCAATACAGATCTCACAACATACACTACATATGATGTTTAGATATCTGATTTTAGATTAGTGACACATGAAATAGGAATGATGTTTCTTGCGCTCTACATAATATGCGTCACAGAGCGAAAATTAGAATTGCGCATACACGTTAACATGGGTTTGCTGTAAGTGGCATTGCTTTATACATGTTGGTCAAATGACGGATGCATAATTCCGCTTGGAATCATTGCGCAATGATTGCGAAAATTAGAATTGCGCATACACGTTAACATGGGTTTGCTGTAAGTGGCATTGCTTTATACATGTTGGTCAAATGACGGATGCTTAATTCCGCTTGGAATCATTGCGCAATGATCGCGAAAATTAGAATTGCGCATACACGTTAACATGGGTTTGCTGTAAGTGGCATTGCTTTATACATGTTGGTCAAATGACAGATGCGTAATTCCGCTTGGAATCATTGCGCAATGATCGCGAAAATTAGAATTGCGCATACACGTTAACATGGGTTTGCTGTAAGTGGCATTGCTTTATACATGTTGGTCAAATGACGGATGCGTAATTCCGCTTGGAATCATTGCGCAATGATCGCGAAAATTAGAATTGCGCATACACATTAACATGGGTTTGCTGTAAGTGGCATTGCTTTATACACATGTTGGTCAAATGACGGATGCGTAATTCCGCTTGTAATCATTGCGCAATGATTGCGAAAATTAGAATTGCGCATACACGTTAACATGGGTTTGCTGTAAGTGGCATTGCTTTATACATGTTGGTCAAAATGAAATGTGAATTATTATATATGTGAAGAATACAGTATTCTTATTTTCAATATTATACATAATAAAAAAAAAAGCAGAATCCAAATAAATAATAACATATGCTCATCAATTGATGAGAATGAAATAACACAAAAAAATAATTAAAGCTACAGTAAACAACACAACTGTTTGAAAATAAGAGTACAGGATATATTTATCATGAATTTAATTGAGGAAACAATTAACTCATGGGACTACCAAAAGATTAATAGTTTTTAATTGATTTGCTAATAATGTAAAGATTTTAAACATGGCATGATTTGTATTAATGATATCCAATCCTCATTTAATATATTACAGATCTGGATGTTGGTGCTGGATCCTCAAGGCAGGGCTTGTCACAGTATGGTATGTCTCATTTTAATTGACATTTGTCTTAGAAACATGGACAGAACATTACATACTAAATCCACATTGTTCAATATTTATATGTATCTGCAAAATGGATTATTAAAATATTTACAAATAAGATTAAAAAAAAAAAACATAGGATTACATTGTAAGACTACTCTGAATTTTTATCGAATTTAAGATATCCCATCTATTCTGGATATCTTAATTTTAATGTAAGATTCTTTGAATGTCCAATTTATATTCTTCCCTTGTGTATTGCTTAATCTTATTTGTATACATGTTGAAAAAAATCACACACTTTTTGCATATGTTTTGATTTTAAAAATATAGATTCCATTTTTGAAATTGATCACGTCATTTAAGGGACATGCCAACTAAATTTTACATTGTACTAAACAGAAAAGGAGATAAAAGAAGGCGCCAACATAGTGCGATTACCAGTGAGATGGGACACGCAGTGCAAGTAAAATCAAATACTCACAGGATAACAGACACTTGAGAAGTGTCACAAAAGCATCCTGGACCCTCTGAGTCGTCCAGCTGACTCCCACTCCACTGTGGTAATGAAACCGCTCGTCACTGCCAATCAAGGTAGCTACGCTGGTGGTCTCAGATCCGCTTTTTGTCTTGGCTGCAGTCAGTGTTGCAAAAGGGACTGGCTAAAAATCCACTCGATCCAGGATGTAGCAGTTCAAATCAGTATACTCCAAAGAGGAGTAAAACAGCCGGGCAAATTTGATATTAGTTGTAAAATGGCAAATCAAATATTACCAAAGGTAGAAAAGAAAGTTCGTGGCTACAATCTTAAAATATGTAAGACTTTAATGGCACAACGTTTCTCGGTCTGTACGTGACCGTTTCCTCAGGTGCATAAGTGTATAATACAACACATAAAAACCACGAACTTATAACAATCAGTACGGCGTCCTCAAATGCGCACCGCGCATGTGTGTAGGTGTGTCTAGATGCTGGGAGTTACACTTGCAACAAACTAACCAATAAGGTGCTTGAACTGATACACCCCCTAATGGTTACGTAAATAGTGCATTATTTACCAATGCGGTGCTGATAGTAAACCGCACCATTTAATTTAAAAACAATAATATAGTTATATTTAATATAATCGTTAGGCGCAATAGACTCGTAGTCGCTAGAATTATGATATGTAGATAAAATTTTCCTATTGTTAAAAAGCAAATAACTACCAGATCGGGCACACCTACTAACATTGCATACATTTATTATGTTATGAACCTATATATAGCTGATAGCTACTAAAATACTAAATTAACATATATATATTTATAATGATACAAATGTTAAATTATCACACAAATTCTAAAGTGTAAAATCCCCAATCATGGGTATATCTAGATCCTCACATAAAAATATATATTTGTACATATTTCTAAAAATCACCATAAAATTACTATTAAAAGAGGATGCAATGTCTTAGAAATAAATAGAAAAATATTAAAAACAAATTACTCCTCTAGGGAGGATGCAGATAGATCCAACAAACTAATATATATACACACAGTCCTGTACCGAAGCGTCTCTGTAGAGGACTCAATTTCTAGATATTAAAATCTGTGTATGGCTATTCCAGAAATGTATACATAACTAAATAGTGTGTGCTGCATAACCGCTGCAATGTGTCAGTCGATATACTTAAACTGGTTTTAATGGGTTAATGGACAGATATGTTATAATAGCTCCACTCTCCATGTTTAATGTATCTCTTTACAAAGTATGTGTGGTAGAAAAATGCCCCCATATTATATAGCAGGTGGTAAAAAAGAGATATATACAGGTTTATGGGGAATGATAATCCTAGCTAAAACTAGCTTAGCAGATAAAATGGGATTGGGATACTCAAATATACTGGGAGAGGATAGTGAATATATTGCTTTCTCATTAGAGAGTATTTTATACTAAGTTACTATGCCTCTGGTTGGAGGATACACCTCCTATCGTTCTAGTATAGGATCTGCATATTTATGTGAATGCAGTCTTCATAGTTCTGACACGGGGATAATAACGCGCCGATACAAGGGATATGAACTTCTATATTTCTTTTCTAATTTTAAACTAGTCTAATTGGTGTGGCGGATCAGGTGGGGGGGCCTAGATAGGGCTTATATTGGGGGATATCGAGGGCCTATATGTGGACTAAATACAGGTGGACTATATAAGGATGTTCAATTAAAAGCAGCCATGTCAATATTTGCATTTAAGCCAGCCGGGGACAGGGTGCGCATCTTCCAGATCCAAAAAGTCTCCCTTTGTCTTAGATGCAAATATCTGTTTCTGCCCCATTTGGGGTACACTTGTTCTAAAGGGAATATATTAAACGTATTAGATGTGTTAGTATGACATAAGTTGGCATGTCTAGGGACACTATGATTGGCAATGTTTTTACTAATGTTCCTTAAGTGTTCCCCCCATCTTTTTTTGAGGGGTCTCGAGGTTCTGCCCACGTACTGAACCCCACAGCTGCACTCTAGCAAATAGACTACAAATGCCGTATCACATGTAAAGTGTGATTTAATGTGAAATTTTTCTTTACTAGTATAAGACACAAATTCAGTTCTCTTACTATTCGTATATTGGCATAATCCACAGTTGGCTCTATTGCATTTAAAAAAACCTGGTTTACCTAAAAGCCTATTGCCTGTTTGACTTGTTTTTATATTTTTGTTATATGTCGAAACTCTTTTCTTCATTACAATTTTACTGGGAGCTAGTATATTTTTCAACGTGGGAGCACGTCTAAACGTACACACAGGTGATTCTCCTATACTCTCCCTTAACAGAGGGTCCCCTGATAGAATATGCCAGTATTTACCTAGAATATTTTTGATTTTATTATGATTATTGTTAAATTGTGTTATAAATCTGACTTTCTCATTCCCCTTGATCGATCCTCCAATTTGTGTAGTCCCCTTGTTTTTGATGAAGAAATCATCTCTGCATTTATTCCTGGCTCTCATGTAACTATTCTCAATAAGATCTAAAGGGTAATATTTCTCAATAAACCTTTTTTTCAAAATATTCGCTTGTATGTCATAACTGGCTAAATCAGTGCAATTCCTGCGAATTCTACAAAATTGATTGTAAGGAATATTTTTCTTCCAAGGTAAGTGGTGGTTGCTTTTATAGTTCAAATAACTATTAGCATCCACCGACTTAAAAAAAGTTTTGGTAGAGATCCTGCCTGTGGTATCCCATGTTAATATGAGATCCAGAAATTCTATACTTGTTGCATCAATTTTGGAGGTGAACTTAAGGCCCAATGAGTTATTATTTAGACTATCCATAAAATTCTGAGCTAATGAGATGTCCCCATCCCAAATAAATAAGAGGTCATCTATAAAACGGCCATAGAAGACCAGGTTCGCCCCATAGGAGGAAGAATATATATATTGTTCCTCAAAGAATCCCATAAAGAGATTAGCAAAACTAGGGGCGAACCTGGTCCCCATGGCCGTTCCCCTGATCTGCAGATAAAATTTCTCCTGATATACAAAATAATTATTTTTCAATACAAAAGATATACATTCCAATAAAAAATCCCTTTGTTTGACTGGAATGTATATGTCTCTCTCTAGGTAATGTTTAATGGCTTGGATTCCCAAATGGTGTGTAATGTTGGAGTACAAAGCAGAGACATCACAGGTCAGCCAGACCAAGTCTCTCCCTTCTTTATTAATACTGGATAACTTATATATTAGGTCTGGTGTATCTTTAATGTAGGATTTTAAGGTGATCACATATTTCTTTAAAAAGGAATCGACATATTCAGATAAATTGCATGTTAAATTGTCAATTCCTGATATGATGGGCCTCCCTGGAGGGTCTACCATACTCTTGTGAATCTTAGGGAGGTGATAGTAATATGCCAAGTTAGGTGCATATGGTATTAAATAATCTCTCTCTTTCTTTGTGAGTATTCCCTCTAACCAGCCAGCATCAACAATTTTAATCAGATTTGTTAGAAATTTTGCTGTGGGATTGAATGTTAATAATTTATAATACTCAGTGTCCAAGAGTATACGGTCAGCTTCTTTAATGTAATCTTGAATGTTTTGTATTACTATCCCCCCTCCCTTGTCAGCCTGTCTAATTGCCAGATTATTGTTGGTTGCCAGTCTAGATAAAGCTGTTAATTCATAAGTATTCAGATTGGGATTCTTTATATTATTTTCAGAAAGTTTGCCGAATTCTTCAAGAACCAGATTTTGAAAAATTTCTAAGCTGGTTCCTGTGCAAGGGGGATTAAAATTGGATTTTGGGGTCAAGTCAGAGTGTAGGTAGTTGTCAAATAGTTCGTCACATAATGTCTCAGGCTCAAAATAAATGATATCTGTCAAGGGCCTTTCTGCCATTTCATTAGTTAAAATAGGTGCATGACCAGTGCCTTTAAGTTTTTTCTCACAAAAATATCTTTGGATAGACAATTTTCGCACAAATTTGTTCAGATCTACGAATAATTCGAACAAATTGTGGTTTTTGGAGGGGCAGAAAGAGAGTCCTCTATTGAGAACTCTCACCTCCTCATTGGTTAAAATGTGATCAGATAAATTAAAGATGTTCTCCCTCATTCGTTTAAATTTCTCCTTTTGGGATGACTTAGCTCTCCCTCTGCTGCCACGTTGGCGTACGATCTTTTTTTCGGAGTAGTTATTACATTCTCTCTTTCTGGGCCTCTTTCTAATTGTTTCAATCGTATTGGTGTGTGTCTTACCTGCGGGGAGTTGTGCGGTAATCTCTGTGCCTGATGAAAAACCTGCTGACTGTTAGTGTGTTCTCTCTCATGTCTTTGTGTAAAGTTACTGTTATTCGCCATATGGCTTTTATCCTCATTATGATAATTATTCCTGGATGTATAGGTATTATGATCCCTTGTGTTATCTGAAAACTGGTGAGGTCTATACTGTTGGTGACCAAATTCGTTTTGATGATCCCTGTTGGACCAACGTCTCCAATCATTAGTATAATTATTCTTAGGCGTATAATAATGATTATCGACCCCTCTCTCTTGGTGGGAAGCCTGATTCCAATAGTTGGATGAATAATTGCTGTTACTAGCAGAAGACCTCCTATCTCCATTAGGGTTGTTATTCCTAAACTGGACATTTTTCTTTTTGTCTTTAGGTTTTCTATAATTAACTTTGACCCAGGTGTCTGTCCTAGTTTCATTAGATGTAGACTCCTGGTTTTCAGCTTCTTCTGCTTTATTACTAGAATATACATCATATACTTTGTCTTCTAGATAATCTTGTTCATCCCTTGCTAACTTTTTAATTTTGGTGGATACAATTTTCTTTTGGAAAACATCAGATTTATCTTGTACTTCTTGGGTAAATTTAGCATAATCTGTACTAGACTCAAACTTCAGTAAGTTTTTTTGGATTTCCTCTATCTCTGTCTCAGTTTTGTTTAAAAGAGTCTCCCGATATTCAATTAAAAGATCTATAAGCTTGAATGAACATTCAGTTAAAATACTAAGCCATTTAGTGGTTAGTTCAGGGTCCTGTTTAAAAGAACATTGTTTAGATATCCTCAAACCCCTGGGTAAATGCCCCCTTTCTTTATATTTATGAAGTGTATCTATGTCCCACCAATGTCTGTGTTCATTTTTTAGAGCTTCCTCAAGTTTATGAAATAATTGAACCATAGATAGATCACTAGTAGATTCATTACACATATCTATAGCGTTTTCATTGCAACTTATGGCTTTTCTATTATTGATCCTTTGATCTTTACTCTGCATTTTACTAGTAAGTGGTGTGCTCTTATAAAAAATATATATATATATGTGTACGTGATGTATACACAATATATCGTAATATAAATGAAAAATGTATGATATACAAAGTGTTCTAGTGTTGTGAATTCAATAGGTGATTGTTGGTGCTAATCAAAATACCAAAATCATAAAATCGTGTGAATATGTGCAAACTCTCGTGAATGAGTGTTGGTGGTTTCCACTAAATGAGGTGTATAATCAGATAATACCTCTGCTAGTAAGCTGTTGCTCAGGTGGGTATGCTTAATATTAAGTGGTCAAAGTAACCCACAATTACCAATATTTCAAGTGTAACATTCAGACCCTGTCGCAACCTAATCAATTCCCAAATGTGTGAACAAAAACTATATATAAAAAATATAATTAGTGCGCCAGCGGTCAAGAAGTTACTGACACTAATACAATGAATTGTAAAGTGTTTGTGAAAAGACAATCAAAATAGTGTTGGTTGCAAAAATAAAATTAATTTAAAGTGATTCCTATGTAAACACTCAGATAACATTGAATGCTAGTGGATTAATATGGTCATATCAATATACTCCTTAGCATAAAAGGGGTACTAACATTAAAATGCAAAACAATGGTCACTAATAGACACAATGATATAGTGATATCGTCCCAAAAAACAAAGTTCTTGAGGTTATAAATGTAATGGGTTTATTCTCCAAATCACATGAGGCAAGCACTTCTTCAAACGATCCCTGTTGGTGGCCCAGGGGGGGTAGATACTAAACAGAAAAGGAGATAAAAGAAGGCGCCAACATAGTGCGATTACCAGTGAGATGGGACACGCAGTGCAAGTAAAATCAAATACTCACAGGATAACAGACACTTGAGAAGTGTCACAAAAGCATCCTGGACCCTCTGAGTCGTCCAGCTGACTCCCACTCCACTGTGGTAATGAAACCGCTCGTCACTGCCAATCAAGGTAGCTACGCTGGTGGTCTCAGATCCGCTTTTTGTCTTGGCTGCAGTCAGTGTTGCAAAAGGGACTGGCTAAAAATCCACTCGATCCAGGATGTAGCAGTTCAAATCAGTATACTCCAAAGAGGAGTAAAACAGCCGGGCAAATTTGATATTAGTTGTAAAATGGCAAATCAAATATTACCAAAGGTAGAAAAGAAAGTTCGTGGCTACAATCTTAAAATATGTAAGACTTTAATGGCACAACGTTTCTCGGTCTGTACGTGACCGTTTCCTCAGGTGCATAAGTGTATAATACAACACATAAAAACCACGAACTTATAACAATCAGTACGGCGTCCTCAAATGAGCACCGCGCATGTGTGTAGGTGTGTCTAGATGCTGGGAGTTACACTTGCAACAAACTAACCAATAAGGTGCTTGAACTGATACACCCCCTAATGGTTACGTAAATAGTGCATTATTTACCAATGCGGTGCGGTACAGACCGAGAAACGTTGTGCCATTAAAGTCTTACATATTTTAAGATTGTAGCCACGAACTTTCTTTTCTACCTTTGGTAATATTTGATTTGCCATTTTACAACTAATATCAAATTTGCCCGGCTGTTTTACTCCTCTTTGGAGTATACTGATTTGAACTGCTACATCCTGGATCGAGTGGATTTTTAGCCAGTCCCTTTTGCAACACTGACTGCAGCCAAGACAAAAAGCGGATCTGAGACCACCAGCGTAGCTACCTTGATTGGCAGTGACGAGCGGTTTCATTACCACAGTGGAGTGGGAGTCAGCTGGACGACTCAGAGGGTCCAGGATGCTTTTGTGACACTTCTCAAGTGTCTGTTATCCTGTGAGTATTTGATTTTACTTGCACTGCGTGTCCCATCTCACTGGTAATCGCACTATGTTGGCGCCTTCTTTTATCTCCTTTTCTGTTTAGTATCTACCCCCCCTGGGCCACCAACAGGGATCGTTTGAAGAAGTGCTTGCCTCATGTGATTTGGAGAATAAACCCATTACATTTATAACCTCAAGAACTTTGTTTTTTGGGACGATATCACTATATCATTGTGTCTATTAGTGACCATTGTTTTGCATTTTAATGTTAGTACCCCTTTTATGCTAAGGAGTATATTGATATGACCATATTAATCCACTAGCATTCAATGTTATCTGAGTGTTTACATAGGAATCACTTTAAATTAATTTTATTTTTGCAACCAACACTATTTTGATTGTCTTTTCACAAACACTTTACAATTCATTGTATTAGTGTCAGTAACTTCTTGACCGCTGGCGCACTAATTATATTTTTTATATATAAATTTTACATTGAATGATTTGTAAACGTGATTTTATTGTTTTGTTTAAACATTTTATGAGCTACATTGGTTCAGTCTATTGTTTTAGTTCTTCTAAAAACATATTGATTTTGGTTTAGGTTAAACAATGCATTACTGGTATTATCCGGCTGTTTTTTTATGCATAAATTGGCATTGGGTCAAAAGTTAAAATCATGTGTTCAGATAACAGTAGTACATAGTTTCAAAAAGTATACAATTACACATTTAGAGCTTCATGTCCCTTTAATAGATGAAAATTAAATAATTCTTAGGATATCCTTAAGCAACATATTAGATTGGAATTGCATGCTCAATCCCATTCATTACATCAACATATGGAGTAGAGAATTCATTAACACCAACATTGTCAAATCAATATATTTTTATATTAAAGGGACACTGAGCTAAAATTATTAATGTTGTCATTCAGATAGAGCATGCAATATTAAGCAACATTTAAATATAATACTATAATCATATGTGAAATATTCTATTGCTAAATGTATTTTAAAATCAAGAATGTACGTTTATCTGCAGCTCAATTTTGGTTGACGAACCTGGGTTTTTACTGATGATTGGTGGATACCTTCAACAAACAATATTTATTGAATCCAATATTGCTTATCTGCCTTTAAGATTAAAATGTAGCAACATTAAAATTATAATAGGAGTCAATGTTAAATAATTTGGAACAGTTTGAACAGTGAAATCAATGATTGAAATAAATCATGTCAGTGTCCCTTTAATAAACAATAGATTTGTTAATCCTTACATTCTTTGGATTAGACAATATTGATATATAATTCACATATTCACTGTTGGAGTTACTTTATAGATATAAGCATACTCTAACAGCACCATGATTACATATTTGTACTAATCAATTTGGTTTGGTATTGTGATCAATATGTGTTATGTCCTAAACAAGATTACTGTACATTGCACAAATGGCTCAATGTGCCACATGTCTTTGTTTATATTTGTCAACAGCTGTTATTCAAAATGTGGTTTGTGTGTATTCTTTTAAGAACATTGATCAATGGGTATATTTAGATATGCAATAGCATCGTATGAGATGAGTTTGATGTCTAATATAGTCAGAAATTAAACATATGTTCAATACATCATTTTTTACAGAATCCCCTTGATTCAATCAAGCATTTCTTTTTATAATGACTGCTCTATTCTTCACATTTTCAAGTTGATTATTCTTATAAATCGATACAGATGTGATTTAGTGCTATCCCAAATGTGTTCACTAATATATATCTATATCATTCATAGAGAGAGTTGTTGTGGGGAGCCCAGAGGAATCCAGCACCGACACAGAGCTGCCTTTGCGGTCTTCTGGTAAGTCCATTGACTCATTTATATGTCATTGAAGGTGTATTGGTAATCAATATTATGAGCATGATTCTGATGAAGCATAACATTTGAAACAAACATATAATTTACTCCTCTGATTATATATTAATTTTATTTGAATATTGAAAGATTAATAATTAAAACTTTCTTAGTCTACACCTTTGTTATTCAGAAGATGTATAGCATATGTTTGCTTCCATGTTCATTTTTGACAACAACCATCAAGTGATACACACATGAGAAATCTTAAATGTTCTATGTACTATGCTTTTATGATTTTAAAAATAATACAAACAATAAATTGAAAATCTGAATCATTGAGAATAACAAATCTAATGTCATTTGTATGCTCCATCAAAATGATGTAAATCATAACTTTGGGTGTGTATATCTTTAATGCAACATTGATGTGTGTCTTTGAGCAACAGTAACATATGTTATAATATCTGATCTTAACGTGCACACAACATTTTATGTTTTACAGAGATTGATTTAACATGTGGGACGGAGGAGGAAGAGGCTCCCTTGAAGTCTGATGGTATGTGAAATATATCTAACATGTTTCCAACATGTTGCTTTATTGGAAATAATTTTATTGAAGACATTCAAAGTCTACAGCTTTTGCACTTTAAAAAGGAATATTATTTGTCTGTTCAAATACACTACTGCCCCCTTTATATATCAGGCAGCATGAAGATATGCTTGGATTTGTTTAAATATTTGGATTTGAAATTCATGCCATCATGATGTCACATGCATATTCTAGGCCAAACCACAATAATAATTTTATAATTGTACAGACAGTCATTGATATTCATCTGAGTGCCTATATGCATACCATATCCTCATGTCATCATTGTTTAGAAATTCAAACACACTTCTAAGTATATTGCAAACATAATCAAGTTGAAATGCGTTGATTTGATTTCATGATGTATGAGATGTTAATATATTTATAATATTTATTTCAGATGGATCCTCCGCTTCTGGTCATCATTGTTCCTCCCCTGCCCAGTCCCAGGCCCCTGCCCAGCCCCATGCCCAGTCCCCTGCCCAGTCCCCTGCCCAGCCCCCTGCCCAGCCCCCTGCCCCTCCACAGACCCCAGACCCTCCCAGCCCTTCCCATTTGTCCTATCCTATCCCTCCCAAAAAACGCCCCTTCGTCCCCCTTTGCCGCTCTCCCCGTCTTTTGGCCCGTACAGCTACCCCAGCTGCCCAGCCCCCAACTCACCACTCCCCAGCTGTACGGGCTACCCCAGAGCAGCAGCCCATCCCTCCCCAACCCAATCCCATCCCTCCCCAACCCAATTCCATCCCTCCACAACCCAATCCCATCCCTCCTCCCTGTCTCAACCTTCATTGTCCTGGGTGTCGGATTGTCCTTCCCAGGCACAGCTGTAAGTATCATTCAAAATCAACATTATAAGATACTTAAAGGTACACTGAATGAAAATTTTTCAATTGTGATTCAAATAGAGCATGCAATGTTAATCAAATTTATAATTTACTACTCTTATCAATTATTCTTCATTCTCTTGCTATCTTTATTGAAACAAAGAAATGCCTATATTTTTTTTTTTATTCAAAAAAAATATGGACATCATTTCTTTATTGTTGGATGAATGTATCCATCAATCAGCAGGGACAACCAAAGTTGATAACCAAAAATGGCCTGCCCTATAAACTTACATTCTTGCATTTAAAATATAGCTAGAGAATTCTAACATTTAAAGAATATGAGTAAATTAATAATTCTTTTTAATGTCATGCTCTATCTGAATCAGTAACTAAAATATTTAGGTTTACTGTCCCTTTAATTTGATATCACTACATATACCAATCACCACTATTCGGATCCAACAATTTATGTACAAATGTTCATACATTATCTCTTGTATAACCCAGTGGGAATGTAATTTCTTCTGGTTGCTATGTTTACACAGCTTGTCCTCAACGCCAAAATGTTTAAGGATAGGTGTGCCTACCACAGTATAACAAAAATCTTTAAATTGCTAATGTAGGTACAATGTAAATCCTTTTACAAGATTTTAGACACTCAAGCTGTAAAAGTGGATCATCAAAAACCAATTAAAGGGGACAACATGTTGGATTAAAATGTCCATTTAATGGTTTAGGTCTGTCTGAATAACATATTTCATGTGTAAATAATCAATGTCAACAAATTAATTTAAAGAATTATTTGTCTTTATGATGACAATGTATCTTTGCTTTTTATTTTGTCTGTTGTGTAATTATCATTAATATTTGATTTTTTCTTTATTTTAGGCTGTGACTCAACATGGCTCACGCTAGAAGTTCTAGCACGCGTGGAGCAGGCCGTGTTGAGGAACGCAGCTGTCCTGAGAGGGATGGCTGACACCATGCAGGCCCAGCTACAGGTTCAGCATATGACTCTAAGTCAGATGAGGCGTTGGAACTCAATGCTTGAATCTGTAGCTGGACAGGCACAGGACGATGAAGGGGATGACCAGTAAGGGGAGGATCTGGAGATGCTCCAAGGGCGCAGATAAGAATCCTCCGTCCACATGTTGATGTTTGTTTTTATGGTTGCCATTTGGCCTTTTTTTCAGTTTATTGTTGTACCTGTTGCACTCTTTTACCTTGTCATATGGCTCCAATGGGGCTATGCTGGCCCTTGGCAACTCTCTTCATGGACTGTGATGCACTCTGTTACCTTGTCATATGGCTCCAATGGGGCTATGCTGGCCCTTGGCAACTCTCTTCATGGACTGTGATGCACTCTGTTACCTTGTCATATGGCTCCAATGGGGCTATGCTGGCCCTTGGCAACTCTCTTCATGGACTGTGATGCACTCTGTTACCTTGTCATATGTCTCCATTGGGGCTATGCTGGCCCTTGGCAACGCTCTTCATGGACTGTGATGCACTCTGTTACCTTGTCATATGTCTCCAATTGGGCTATGCTGGCCCTTGGCAACTCTCTTCATGGACTGTGATGCCCTCTGTTACCTTGTCATATGGCTCCAATGGGGCTATGCTGGCCCTTGGCAACTCTCTTCATGGACTGTGATGCACTCTGTTACCTTGTCATATGGCTCCAATGGGGCTATGCTGGCCCTTGGCAACTCTCTTCATGGACTGTGATGCACTCTGTTACCTTGTCATATGTCTCCAATGGGGCTATGCTGGCCCTTGGCAACTCTCTTCATGGACTGTGATGCACTCTGTTACCTTGTCATATGTCTCCAATGGGGCTATGCTGGCCCTTGGCAACTCTCTTCATGGACTGTGATGCACTCTGTTACCTTGTCATATGGCTCCAATGGGTCTATGCTGGCCCTTGGCAACTCTCTTCATGGACTGTGATGCACTCTGTTACCTTGTCATATGGCTCCAATGGGGCTATGCTGGCCCTTGGCAACTCTCTTCATGGACTGTGATGCACTCTGTTACCTTGTCATATGGCTCCAATGGGGCTATGCTGGCCATTGGCAACTCTCTTCATGGACTGTGATGCACTCTGTTACCTTGTCATATGGCTCCAATGGGGCTATGCTGGCCCTTGGCAACTCTCTTCATGGACTGTGATGCACTCTGTTACCTTGTCATATGGCTCCAATGGGGCTATGCTGGCCCTTGGCAACTCTCTTCATGGACTGTGATGCACACTGTTACCTTGTCATATGGCTCCAATTTTCCTGATCTTTACAAGATTATTTATAAACGTTGTTGATGTTTTCTGACATACTAATAAAAGACATGTCATTGCATGATTCTTTGTCCTCCTTATTCATGTCATTGATTGAAATCTCTAGTTTATCTGGTTGATCCTTAAAGGGACCTTACCAAAAATAATGGTGTTTCCTGAATCATATATGTAATACAATTGTAAATGACTTTAAGATTAACATCTCCAATGTAATTTTATTATTTGTCTTTATATATTTTTCGAAAAGCTTTATCATTGCATGATTATGATTAGCATAGTAATTGTTTTATATATGTATATATAGATTGTTATTTGTGTATATATATGTATATTTCAAATTTCACATCCATGTGTGTATTTATAAACTCTGCATGAATTGATGCACCTTTAACAAATGATCTGAGGATTAATACAATGATGTAATCCCTGTAAAGTGTTCATTTTATTGAAATAGTATTGTCTCTGTGTATCCTCTTTTTACAAATAAAAATCATGTCCCTTTAAGTGATGCTGAGCACAATTGTTAATGAATGGATTTCCATTTCTAAAGCGTTTTTGTCCTTTTTACATGAACAAGGACATATAATCTAATTAATAAACAATCTTATTGTAATGTTGACAGCACATGTATTTCATTTTCAATTCTATCTTATTGTAAAAGTGTAACCAAATCAATCTCTGTGTGTAATGCGCATATTTTAGATGAGGAATATATTTTTCCAAATATTTTAAAAAAATACTTCTCCTCCCATATATGGCTATAGGTAGGCTGACCATATTTCAACTTGAATAAATGACACGTTTGATCAATACATGTGTCATTCTTGTTATTCCAAAACAATCTAAACATATCTTAAAATATCAATGGCATATGTATTTATCATGTGTATCTTTTAAATGTTAAAGATATACACCATAGCTATAGTTAAAGGGACAGTCAAGTCCGAAAAGATGCTTCATGATTTCGTGACATTCCTAGATAGCAATCTAGACACATACTAGTTACTAAAATATAAATACGTTTCTTATTGATATGCCAAGCTGTCAACTGAGTCCTTGTATTGGCTGCAGTTTTTCAGCAATCTCGGATGTGCCATGTTGCTTAAGACGTCACCTGCCAGGCTGTCCAATGATTCCTTGTATTGAGTGACGTTTTTACGCGATCAAGGATGCGCCTTTTTTTGGTTTTCATTCTTACGTGATCAAGGATGCGCCTTTTTTTGGTTTGCGTTCTTACGTGATCAAGGATGAATTTTTTTTGGTTTGCGTTCTTACGTGATAAAGAATGCGCCTTTTATTGGATTGCGTTCTTACGTGATCATGGAAGCGCCATGTTAATTAAGACGTCACATGCAAAGGTAAAAAAACGTCTGATTGTATTACGTATTCCTGATATATTTGTTTGTGCACGTTAAACACGTTTGTGAATGAGAAGACATGGCGAATATGGATTTTTTGCATCATGTTACATTGTTGACCCATAGCTGATAAAGACCACCACATTCTCTTTTGCTGGATGTCTGGTTGAATAAACGAACGAAAGCAAAATGTTTTCATGCATAAGATATTTCGAGGCAAGTGCAAATCTCTATAGTCAATGTTGTTTAATATGTTTGTCAACAATATGTTCCTTTTTATGAAAAATGACTGTTGTGTTTAATGTTAAAGATATCTCATTCATAAATATGTGCTATTGTGTTAGAATAAAGTAATCAATATGCATTTATCTTTATCATATGCTAAATATATGATGCCAACTTCTTCTAAATGTAATTTCGTCGTATATTTTATTAAAGGTTCATTAGACACTCACATTAAAAACCAAACTATTTTATTTGGTCTCTAGTTATATAGTCCATTGTTTACCAAATACACGTCTCATTTTGCTTCTGTTCAAATAAAATTGAAGTAATTTTCAGACTCCTCGCCAAGCCTCAAAGTTTCATGTGAGTACCATCTCCAGCTTTCTCCTGTTTGTGTAAAGGGTCTTTTCATATGTTAATGATGGGGTATTGTCTTGTTTTATGGTTGTAATGGGGGTTCATCTATCTTTTCAATAGAGATAACCCGATTTTCTTTGAAAGTGTTTAAAGCTTTTTAATATTGATTTTGATATCAGTATATGTTAATCTTGTTGTTTCTAGTAGTGTCTATTACATGCAGTTCTGTTAAAAAGATAGTATACTGTCCCTTTAATGCAAATGTTGATTTTTGTATCATGTATGAGTTCCACATTGGTTAATCTCCAAATATATTATTGTTAGCATATTTTTTCCCCCCACTCCTAAAAGGACTTTAAACCATATTCATTGTTAAAACAAATGTCTTTCTAAAAAAAAATTAACACAATAATGTCTCTTTAAGAAAATAGACTTTATTTAACACGTCAATATAAATCTGTTTTCAATATTTATTGTTTGAACAAGTACATTTAGATATACCAACAATCTGCAAATATTATATGTTAGCATATGTAATTTTGTTAAAGGGACAGTTTAGAAAACAAATAATGTTTTGCATTATTAAAAAAGTCAATTTTGTCATATCAATGATATCAAAGGTTTCTCCCCAATTAATCATTTGTCTGTGTTTATTTTAATTTGCTAGCTAAACCTATGAGGTTCGTGTGCTCATTTCTTAGAGCTTGAAGAGTGCATGTAATCATTTTGCAATTTGACCACTAGAGGGCATTTGGATATCATTTGTATATCTAAAACCTTGAGCTCATACAGCATATTTACCATGTATTGATCATTGATGTCTAAAATGTTGTTATGTCAGAACAACAAATGAGTGGTCATTTTTCATAGGCATAGATACAAGGGTAAGCACATAAGTCACACGTATTTCTCCATGTTTTGTTGTTTCCAACTTGATAATGCGTAATACAGTGTTTTCTTTGTAATCAATAATGTTCTGACTGTCCCTTTAAGCTGTGTTATTGGCATTCAAACAGTAATATGCCATCATGGATAATTGTAATGGTCATTTTGTTAGCGATTCGGGAAACAGTTTGGACATCACATCACAGAAACCAATCAATATCATGAACAAGGATAGGTATGTGATGTGGTTTTCACACACTTATAACCCACACTCTGCAAACAATCTGCCTCCATGGACCCGGTCCCATAGAAGTAGATTATATACAGAGTGTGGTCCACAAGTGTATGAAAACCACATCATCACATACCTATCCATTACATAAAAAAAAAAATTAAACATGAAAACAAATACTTACTTCCTCTTCCTTCCCCTCTTCCCACGGGGATGAGGATCTGGGAGGGTCAACTGCCGACTCCGACGAGTTCTCATTGGAGATGTTGTGGGAAGAGTGGAAGGAAGAGTACTGGGACGACCAAGGTGAGGAGGAGGAGATGGGCCGGCAGGAGGAGATGGGCCGGCAGGAGAAGATGGGCCGGCAGGAGAAGATGGGCCGGCAGGAGAAGATGGGCCGGCAGGAGAAGATGGGCCGGCAGCAGGAGGCCCAGCAGCAGGAGGCCTAGCAGCAGGAGGCCCAGGAGCAGGAGGCCCAGGAGCAGGAGGCAGACCAGCAGGAGGCAGACCAGCATGCACCTCCCGGAAGAAATTAAACATCTCTTGTTGGAGTCTAAAGGTTCTGTTTTGGCCTTCTTCTATTCGAGTAAGGAGGTGTATGATTTGGGTTTGGCCTTCTCGAATGCCACTGAGCTCTTCAATAATTCTACTTCTGCCTTCTATATTTTGGATCCGGGAGTTACGCATCTGGTCAATGTAGTCTAGTAGAACCCGCACCTCCGCTATTTCCTCTTGTTGTGCATGGCGGGGTGCCAGTGCACGGCGGCCTGCTGGTGCACGGTGGCCTGCTGGTCCTTGAGGGGCCTCTGCTTCCGCGGCCTCTTCCTCTGCTTCCGGGGCCTCTTCGTCAAGGGGGGCCTCTTCATCAAGGGGGGCCTCTTCGTCAAGGGGGGCCTCTTCCCTTCGAGGTGGAGATTCATCCCCACCACTCTCATCCCGGGGAAAAGGAGGAGCCAGTAGTTGCTGTGCTGCCTCCTCCCCAGACTCTGTATATTTGAAAAAGAAATAAATGTATATATTAGCATATTTCCAAATAAAGGTTTAAATTACTTAGCTTACGATACAATTACAAATGCAGTCTCATTAATCCACTTTGAAATCTAACAATCAAAATACGATTTCCGCATTTTCTAAACCGTGTTTGTGATATCTGTGGTCAATCTGAATGTTTTAGCGTTTGTTTTCAGTCTGTTTAAATGCACACCTAACCTATAGCCTAGATACTGATGTAACCGCAAAGTAATTGTGAATGCGTGTAAACAACTTAATAGCATTAATCTGATCCTTAAAGGGATGTGAAACCCAATGTTTTATCTTTCATGATTTAGAAGCATACAATTATAATCAACTTTCTAATGTACTTTTCTTATCTAATTAGCTTCATTCTCTGGATATTCTTTGCTGAAAAGCATATCTAGATATGCTTAGAAGCTGCTGACTGGTAGCTGAATATAGCTGCCTCCTGTGATTGGTTCACCGTGTGCATGGCTATTTCTTCATTAAAGTATATCTAAAGAATGAATCAAATTAGGTAATATAAGTAAATTGGAATGTTGATTAAAATTGTATTCTCTACCTTAATCATGAAAGGAAAGGTTTGCGTATAGTGTCCCTTGAAATACATTCGTATGTTAATTTATTCTTAAATCCGATACCGACTATATCCACCTCGGAGATGCTGGGACGCAACATTTCCTCCCATCAGCAGTAATCGATTTCCAGTGCAGGGCCGCCACCGGTTCCTGCGGCATGTCGGGCCTCCCGGCTTAACTTTTTCTTAAGATCCATCTTGCAGTCCTGGTATCGATGTTTAATAGAGTCCATATCTCTGTTCCGGCCACCCACTGCATTGACTGCATTCCTTATCTCATGCCAGAGCTTCCTCTTCTCAGTCGGGGTGGTCTTCTGATGCTGCAGCCTCCTATACCTGGCCATATAGGCTTCTACGAGGGCCTCCTTCTCCTCCATCGAAAACCTTGGCCTTCCCCTGTGACGATGCCCTCTGTTTCCCGGACTGTGAAGCCCTACTCTGTCCGCCACTGGGCCCAGCCACTTGTTCATCTTGAACCAAGTGGCTGGGTCCACCCACCGCTTCCACCCCCGCTTCCTGCCCCCCTTCCTGCCCCCCTTCCTGTCCTGTTCCTCTCCCCCTCCCTCTCCTCCTCCCCCCTCTACCTCTCCCCTGCCTGCCCTCCATCTCTTCCCTAAACTAAACCCCAAATAAGCAAACAAAAAGTGAGTGTGATCAAATGAAAGGGGGTCAAAATAAAGAACTAATAAGACCAAAATAAGTGCAGAAAGTGTGAAAGGGATATAAATAAAAGAGGGTAAGGAGTATTTAAATGAACAAAATGAAGAAGAAGAAGAAGACTAAAAGGAGGATATGTAAACTAAATGTAACTAGGGGATGGGGATGGGATGGGGATGGGGTATGGGATAAGAGTAAATGGGATTACAGGGAATGGGAGTACAGGGAATGGGGTATGGAGTGTAGTATGAGAGGGTATGGGGTATGGAGTGTATGTAGTGTTATTGATAAGTGTATGTATGTATTGAATGTGTTTGCGTGTAAATGTGTTAAGTGTACAGAAAAAGCACTCGCACACTCACCCAAACCAACTGTCGTTCACTAACTCACACTAGCACTAACTCTCTAACTCACACTAGCACTAACTCTCTAACTCACACTAGCACTAACTCTCTAACTCACACTAGCACTAACTCTCACTACCACTAACTCTCTAACTCCCACTACCACTAACTGACTCACAATAATGCACCAAATCTCTAAGCTCCAATCTCCAAAAACCCACCAGCAACACAGTGAGAGAAGCCATTCTTGTGTGGTGCTTATATACCCTGTGTAAATGTTTAATGATGTACCGGTTTGCGTTGTAAATTGTGTTCAGGTGTGCTTTATTCTTACTTATTATTTGTGCAATGTGTATTAGGTGTGTGAATTTGCGCATGCTCATTTGGAGTTATTATTTGTGGAATGTGTAGAATGCGATGATGTCATAGTGGTCGTTTTCTATAACATTGTCCAATAGTATTATGTTTAAATGTTAATTTGCGATGGTGTGGTATTAGTGAAGTGTTGTATATGTATGTTTGTCCTAATATATAGTAATATTGAATGCAAGTATTTTGCTAGTGTATGATTATATATTTTTTTCCTTGTTGTTATTTTCCGTATTTCCGCATCTTAAAGTATATGTGTATTCCCTGTATTTTATTTAAATAAAATTCCCCCCGCTTCTGAATGTGTAATGCTTATGTTCTTTGTTTAGTGATTGTTGTTGTGACATTTGCGGCGTGTTATTGTTGTGCATGATGTGGTATGCGTCATATGACCGAGCTGTGCGTATTTCTCGCGAGATCGAGTGTTAGATGAAAAAAGCGTGTTTGTTTGCATTTCCATTGATCTCTATGGGAGACTGTCTAACGCGAGCAGGATTCCGCGTGTGAAATTCACGCGTTAGGAGTATCGTTAGAAGGTATTATTTGAACTCTAAATACAGGCGTTAAACAATGCCGTGCGTTAGACATAAACCACGCGTAGCTAATGCACCCCATCTACCTCCAAACTCAAAATCTAGCCGCTAGTTTGCATAAATATGCTCAAACAGTAATTAATGACTGAGACTTGTAACTTGTCTATCACTTGTGCTACTCTGATTATACTGATATACAGCTCTACATAATATTATGAACTGTGAACCTGCAACAAACCTTGATTTTCACATATATGCACAAAACAGTAATTAATGCCTAAGACTTGCAACTTGGTTATCACTTGTGCTGCTGTGCTTAACTCTGACATACAACCTTATATAATATTATATACTGTGAACCTGCAACAAACCTTAGTTCGCATCTAAGTGTCAAACTTCTACCTGTTTACTCTGAAGCCTGTACATTCCACATTGCTATATAGTTCTCTCATTGAATCCTGCAGCTACTCCTGTTAACTAATTATAACTTACAGTGAAGCCAGAATATATTGTATACAAATATTGCACTCTCCATTAATTCTTCAATAACTTCTATCAATTATGAATCACAGAATATCATCTATTCACGTCCAGGATACTCCCCCCCGGGTCAGGGGTCGGTGTCTTCAAATCCCTACCACTGCCCCGAGGGTCTGTTTCCTGAGCGCATGTACACCGGATAATGACAACTTCATTACTACTTATTGGGTCTTTCTCCATGAGATTATATTTATAAAAAGTGGCTTATATTAACAGTCATGGTTGCTTTCATATAATTTTTTTAACAATAAGGATAATGATGGTTTTTCAAAGTGAGTCGATTACTTATTGTTATTATTATAATATGTGTATATATATATATTCTGTACATAGCGCCCAAGAAAGGTAATTAAATATCTTTGGAATATATTGTATTATGAGACAGAGATAAGTAAACTGGATAATTAATATACGATTGTAGTCTTCCAGAGGGTTCTTTAATGTATGCTATGAATAACCGAGTACAGCTCTAATGGGTTAAAATTGATTTCTCTGGTGTGCCTTTAGCCCTGACCAATCAGAAAGTTGTGCAGGGTTTTTAAGTCTTGATTGTAGTTTTAATGGCTATGAGTACAGTGTCTAACCAAAACGCGTCAGCCTGTTTGTAAGGCACAGGGATATGCTTATCCCATAAACTTTTTAATGGAGCAATAAAAGTTATATTTTATGTAAACTAACAAATGGACTCCCGGCATTTCTTTCTTCTATATACGCATATTAACACAAATATATACTGTATGCATATAAGCATATATTGTACATATATATTTACAGGGAACACATAATTCCCATAGACCGCAATTTAAAGGAACGTATCAGTGGCGTGTTTTTTTTTCTCTAACACCCCAACCCCTAACAACTTTACCCCCAAAATACTGCCTAGTGCAGTTATTTTATTAAAAAATAAAAATGGTACAATTTTTATTTTTTAATAAAATACATTACACTGTATTTTGGGGGCATTTGGGGCACATTTATAAAACTAACCAGAGATCTGATCACTGGTTAATTTTACAAGCGCTAATTGCTACCCCGAGCTCCCGGTAGCAATAACCAGCCACTTGTACTGTCTGGTTTTGCCCGTTTGTGCTTCACTTGTAATCTAGCCCATTGTATTTTATATGTATATATATATATATATATATATATATATATATATATATCTCAATGTGTGATTGTTTAGCTTTAGAGATATTTTTGCATCAGGTATATCTTTGAATATTCCGAAGCTGTTTTCACATATGTAACAATCTACAAAAGATAGATGTGAAAAGTCAGATCTGCTTAAAGAAAGCAGCAAACAGAGCAAATGTCAGTTATGATGAAAATGTAATCCTACAGTTTTTGAGGAATTGTTTGTACAGCTGTATTGAGGACAACCTTCACTAAGCAAAGTAAATGTCAGAACCAAACTTATGAAGTTATGATTTGTGTCTGTGCTTGAAATGTCTGCGTACAATCTGTTATATCTATGTTAGATGCATAACTCACTTGGATGCAACACACATAATATTTAAATTGGAGAAAGCTTTAGTTTATTACTCTTTTGCATCAGTCAAAATAAACAAGACTAATTACGCATTCTGCAGTTGTTTTTATTGACGCTTTTGTAGCTTCTTATGGAGATTCTTGCAATTTTACTTCACTAATAATATAGTCAGGATGTAAAGACACAAATTATATGGTATTGCAATTTCTCAAATTTAAAACAAACTTTAAATAATGTGGTAAAAAAGATAAACAATTAAACTAAACGGACTTGGAAAACATTGCTACATGCCTATTTTGCTTCTATTTTGAGGAGTCTTAAATGGTCCTGGATCCCTAGGGGGTAGGCTTAAGTCAGCTAGGCCCAAGCCTATAGTGTCAGTTTGTAGAAATGGAAGACAATCACCTGGGGATAAACAAATATTTCCTTACTCTGCCTGAATCTCTTAATGTGGTCTCAAGTAGGGTCCAGAATAGCTAAATGAGTAGTTGACTAAATAGTATATTATTTAGATACAGAAAAGTGTTTGAAAGCTGTACAAAAAGAATAGAGCAATATGTTATTTCTAAGGGCTTCATTTATTAAGCAGCGAATACTGCTTCGGAGCCCCATCGTTTCAGACTCCCATGAAACGGAAGTTAAGAAGCAGCGGTCGTAAGATAAAGAAATATATATTTTTTAATAAAAATTTAATTTTTTCTAGGTAACGAACATAGGAATGTTAAATGTGCCTAACACGCTTTGGGTTTTGCATTTTATTATGTCTAACGTGGTGTTGGGTTAGCGTACATGAAGAATTAGTAATCCTTAAAGCGTTCTTGAAATATTAAATATTTAAAAATTAAATTTAAAAATGTTAATAATAATTAAAAATTATTATAGATACGGTAATATATATATATATATATATATATATATATATACACAGTATACCAAACAAACAGAGATAAGTTCAGCACCCTTGCAAATGCACAATCCAATGAAATAATCTCTCAGTATAAAGTATCAGAGTGTACGCACGCTGGAGAGGCCTGCCTTACCTCTCATACATAGGGGCCAATTTATCAAGGGCCGAATGTGCCCTGATGCCCCTGTTTCCGTGCGAGCCATCAGACTCACCGGAAACAGCAATTATGAAGCAACGGTCTTAAGACTGCTGCTTCTTAACTGGTCTGCCTGCTCTGAGACTGTGGAGATCAATCCGCCCGATCGCATACGATCGGGGTGATTGACACCCCCTGCTAGTGGCCGATTGGCTGCAAATCTGCAAGGGGCGGCATTGCACAAGCAGTTCACAAGAACTGCTTGTGCAATGATAAATGCAGACAGCGGATCATGTCGGACAGACCGATGATAAATTGCCCTCATAGTCTCACAATAGTACAAATGTAGCATCAGCATTGTTTCTTGATAAAATACATTTCTTTATTAAAGCAAAATAGGGATAAAATAGAAATGTTTTGGGTCCACCTGACCCTTAGTCATGCTAAGGAACACTGCTATCCACCTCTTTATATTCCAACTGCATGCAAATTAATTCAAATTAAGCATTTTGGTTCTCATACCTGGATTTGATGAAATTATGCCCTCTATATGTCAAATTTTGAATTTTTTTCAAAATTGCAAATTTCTTTTCTCTTTCTTTCTCCTATATTCTTTTCATAACCTATTCAGGGGTGGATATCAGTAAGATTACAATACAATCACAATATAACATACAATATTAAAAACCTTTATAAAAACAAATGAAATTCGTAATCTTTAATCAAACCTAACGGGACATAGGGTTTTAAGATGTTGTATCCACCAAACCTCCTCCTTTTTAAGTAGTAATTCTCTATTACAACCTCTTCTTTGTTTAGGAATGTGGTCTATAACCTGAAATCTGAGTTGACTACCTGTGTGACCTGCTGACACAAAATGAGATGAAACTGGAAGGGTCATGTTATTACATCTAATTGATGATTTGTGGACACTAATCCTGTCCTTGATAGGGCGTATCATTTCCCCTACATAGCCCTGCCCGCAGGGACACTTCAAAATATAGACAACTAAGGCCTCGCTTCCATTGAGTCGTTAAAAATGGAGCCGTAAGCTACCGAAGCGGACGACAGCTAAAGGTAATTTACGGCTCCATTTTAGTACCAGGTTTCCATTGAAAAGATTAGCGTGTTGCGCGCAGTCGCTCTTTTCGGCCGTACGTAAGTTTGCGTTGCCAACCGATGTCGGATTTGTCGAAAAGCGCGCCATAACAAGTGCATTGCCATGGTAACCCGACCTCTGTCTATAAGAATAACGGTTTGCGCCTGCGCTCTTTACCTGTGATCGCCTCTAGAGAGAAAGACACGGGAGCTAGTTGCGTTGGTAGGAGTTTTGGGTTTTTGAGAGTTGTTTGAGAGTTAGTGGAGAGTTTGATATTTGATTTCCATATATTCTTATTGTAGGCCTCATATAATATTAGGAACACACACACACACATCCATACATTAGTTAATTAACACACATTAGTTTATACACACAAATACACACACACACACATACACACTTTTATTTGATACAAACACATTCACATTTTTTTTTTCATTAACCCCCATATCCCCATCTTCCTTTATTACTCCTTTCATTAATCCCCTTATTCCACTTCCCATCCCCCCTTTGACTACCCTTCCCTTCCTCACTATATAACTTGTTTTTTTATATATACATTTTGCCCATCCTATTTTTTTTTTTTTTTAACATCCCATATTTTTTGTTTCATTTGACTATATAGCTCACCCCTTTCTTAATTTGCATCCCTTATTATTTTTCTATAATTTTGTTCTAATCCTCCTTAGTTTTTCCTTTTTCATTTACATCCCTTTGTTTATTTTCACCCCCACATTTTATTTTTATTTTGAGGGATATAGAATAGAGATAGTTAGGGTCTAGATAGGTTAGGTAGTTAGTTTTGGGGCTATTTAATTTAGGGTTTAGTTAGGTGAATTAGTGTAGTTAGGTAAGCTAGGGACTTTAGTGTTAGGTTAGAGTTAGGGAGGAAGGAGAAAGGGATGGATAGGCCTAGTGGAGTTGGGAAGGGGGTGGCTAGGGGGAGGGCAGTGGTGAGGGTGGATAGAGGGAGGGGGAGGGGGGAAGTAGGGAGTAGTATGGGCAGGAATAGGGGCCGAGGTTTGGGTGGAGGATTTGTCCTTCCTCAAACCCTGGCAGAGGAGGGAAGGAGAGAGGGTGGAAGAGGAATGGAGGTGGGAGGAGTGAGGAGGAGTCAGCCTCAGCTAGGCACAAAAAGAAAAGGGAAAGTGGGGCAGACTGTGGCAACTGGGGGTGGGGCTGGTGGTAGCCTGTCACAGCCTGCAGGGACAGAGGAGGTAGAGAGGGCTGGTCCCCAGTCACAGGAGGGAGAGTCTGTGTCTGCTGGCCCTTCAGGTGTGAAGGGCAGGCTAAGAGAGGAGAGGTACTCTGAGGAGGAAAAGGAGGCTCTTGTTGAGGCATACTTGGAGAGGGCAGCTCAGCTGGAGAACCCTAACCTGAGGCCGGCTGTCCGGAATAAGCTGTGGGAGGAGATTCGAGTGGCAGTCAGCTGCTTAGGACGTAATCGTTCTACTGCCAGCATTAAACACCGCTATCATGACTGCAGGAGGGAAACCAAAGCTAAGCTGGCACAGCAGGCCAAATATGCACGTGGGACAGGTGGTGGTCCTAGCAAGAGGATACACCTAAGGTCATGGGAGGAGATGCTGTCCAATGTCATCTCGGATGAATCTGTTTACGGATGTAAGGGGACAATGGACACCTCTGTGCCACCTGAAGAGGTGTATGAAGGTGAATATTCAATATTAAATATAACCATATATGTGATGTATATATGTTGTATATCATAAATACCCATCTGTGTTTAGCTATGAATCTAAATTTACATAGTTGTATTTAATATGTTCAGCAAGCACTCTGTATTGTATATCTGCTCCGACAAGCAAGAATATTGTTAATATAATATCCAAGAATATTAAGCATTTCATATATATCATGTGTCATTGTCCTTAAAGGGACACTGTACCCAAAATATTTATTTTGTGATTCAGATACAGCATGCAATTTTAAGCAACTTTCTAATTTACTCCTATTATGAATTTCTCTTCATTCTCTTGCTATCTTTACATGAAAAATAAGACATGTAAGCTTTTTTTCTAGGTTCAGAACTCTGGACAGCAGTTTTTGATTGGTGGATGCATTTATCCACCAATCAGCAAGGACAACCTAGGTTGTTCACCAAAAATGGGCCACCATCTAAACTTACATTCTTGCATTTCAAATAAAGATACCAAGAGAATAAAGAACATTTGAAAATAGGAGTAAATCCGAAAGTTGAATAAAATTGCATGCTCTATCTGAACAAAAGAAAATATTTGGGTACAGTGTCCCTTTAACAATGTTCCTTTAAGACACAGTCTATAAAGATTCCTCAGTTATGGTCATATATGCTTTGATTTTATCCCAAACACACTATATGTATGTATGTGTGTGTGTGTGTATGTGTATGTATGTATGTATGTGTGTATGTGTGTGTGTGTGTGTGTGTGTGTATGTGTGTGTGTGTGTGTGTGTATGTGTGTGTGTGTACATATATACACATAAATATGGAATATAATAGTCTGTATTGTTATGCTACAAAGTAATATATTCTATTAGATAGATAATGTAAACATACCGTATATTTATTTGTAGGTTCCGAACAGGAGGAGTATGAAGCTGCACCAACACCACAGCAGGATGTTCCTACATTCACTGAGGAGGATGAGGATATCTATGGTGACACTACCTCCTATATCAGCCTCTTAGAAGATGATATGCAGCAGCCTAGGGCATATGAGGTGGAGGATGTATCATGCCCTTCTCCATCTACTTCGGAGACAACATTTCATGTTTTGGGTTCTGAACCCCAGCAGACTCATCCTCCTCAACAATGGCAGTTCATGCATACTTCGCAGCAACAAATGGCACAGCCCCCACAGCTGCACCCACCGCAGCAGATGATGCACCCCCCACAACATCCTCCTCAGCAGCAGATGATGCACCCCCCACAACATCCTCCTCAGCAGCAGATGATGCACCCCCCACAACATCCTCCTCAGCAGCAGATGATGCACCCCCCACGACATCATTATCCTCAGCAGCAGATGATGCACCCACCACAGCAGCATACAGATCTGCATCATCTGTACTATATGCCTCCCACTCCTATGGCACAACAGGAATCCACACCACCACCCACTGCACCCACCAATGTATTGCCAACAGTGCCATCACAGACAACCTCACAGTCACCAATACGGAGAGACAGCCCTGGAACCAGCCAATTATTAGTTCCTGAGACACCAAATGTACAACAGGGTCCGGCACAGTCCCAGCAGGATGATCTACTGAGGCTCATACATAGAGAGCTTAGGCTGTCCAGGCTCCAGCAGCAGCAGGATTTGAGAAGGATACAGAGCCAAATGGACATCCATAATGCCTCACTCGTCCGCCTGGCAGAGGCAGTGGAGAGGCTCGCGGATAGGCCCCAAACTCCATCCTCCCTTGCATCCTCTGTCATCTCCCTGCAGGACCCTGAATCGCGGTTATTAGCCTCACATTCAGCTGGTGGGCGTCGCACAAGACGCCACACTGCCCCCCTAAGTACCTCTCCTCCAAAGGCAAAATCCCGCCGCAAGAATTAATTAATATTCTTTTTTTTCAACCCAAGATATATCATATCTAATTTTTGCACTAAAGCACTTTTTTAAGTGCGATTTTCATCTCATAAATATGCATCCATTTTTCTAATCCAAATTTGAACATATATCTTAATATTATTCTAATAGCTGTTTATCTGCTAAAAATTAACAGCTTTATTCATTTTTATTTCACATGATGTCAATTAATATGCAGGTGTACATTGTTGATAAATTTATGTGTCCTTTTATTGAGGATATCATATTATGCCGTTTAAGAATACTTGGGGATACGTGTCTGAAATTTATACAGTATATGCTATCTAACATAAGTCAACGTGACATGTGTAAATGTTATGATTTATATTCCACAAGCATATGTTGTTTGCTCCTTCAGATGAAGCTAATAAGGGTTATACAGTTATAGAAGAGTTGAAAAGTAAATACTCCTTCCTGTTGATATGGCCAAATACCTTGCATTCATTCTTATAGTCCTATGTGGAATGTAATATCTGAAATATATACCTATCATGACTAATACCTATCATGACTAATGCACTCCTTTTTGTCAAGATTATTATTCAATATTTAGAATAATTAGATAAATGTATCTTTAGGATATTTATGCACTGATGTATATACAACATATATGTGATTGCCATGATATAGAGGTGATTAATACATTTTAATTGACATCATATGAACAGACACAGACTCTCCCTGGGACCAATGCACAATGCACTTTTAAAATGTTTCAATAACTCCATGTTAAAGACAATACTTCATATCTCTTGAAGTATGTAATATTAAGCACTTATGTATTTTGGTTAATAGTCTAAATATTGCAAATGTATTATCTGCTTTAGCAGACATGACATTACATATATTTTATAAATATTAGTACTATGACACATTATAACTTTAATGTGTCATCGTTTTGTATTGAATAAATATGATTTTCACATTGAAAATTACATTTGAATGAGGGTAAATCTGTAATAATAAAACTCATCTTCATGATAAACAACTTATTTCCTTTGAATTATTTTTCTATATGTATTGAGATTATATATAGCATCCCTGGGCAAAGGTTTCATTTTGAATAGGTAGATATTTTATTTATTTTTATAATATTTTACCAGGAAAGATACATTGAGATTTCTATGGTTTTCAAGTATGTCCTGGGTCCACAAAACATTGCATTGATACAATGGGTACAATAAAATAAAAAAAAATAATAATACACCATATATGCACAAAAATTTAACATAGAACCGGTAGGAAATATATAATCAACAATGACAGGTGCATTCTGTTTTGAGATATGTAGAGAGGGATCTCTTAAAGGATATTAGGCATGGGGAAGGTTTGAAAGTGTGCGGGAGGTCGTTCCATAATTGTGGTGCTTGCATATATTTTTATATGCACATACATATTGAAATTTCTATGACAACATGGGTGCAAATATTCCTATACATAGGACCAATAAATGTAGCATATATAATGTTATTTGTACATTGAAACACTCATAATATTTTTGTGATTTGCTATTTCAATGAGAAACAGGCCTCAAAAAGCTCTTTTTTCCTCCTTTACACCTAGTTGAGCTGGGGGTAATATTTCTCAATGTATCGACAGCCTCCGACAGTGTATTAACGGTTAGCGCTTTCAATGGAAACCTGGTATAATTTATCGATTAACGGCTTCTATTACTTTCTATGGGACGCGAAAATCTTTTCGGCAGCCGAAGTCCGGCAGCCGATATTGAGGTATAACGCGCCATTGGAAACAGTCGTTAAACGCTATTGCTTTCGACAGCATATTTAACGGTTTGCGAGTGCACGCAAACTGAATTACGACTCAATGGAAGCGAGGCCTAAGTCAGTGTCACAAGTGATAAAACCATTGATCTCACATTTCTTTCTATCATTGATTTGTGCAATGTATTTGCCTTTGATCATGTACACAGCCTAAATAGGTATATGATCCTTTATTCGGGATAGTTAAATAGTTTACTTTATGACATTTACTAGTGCAAACATCAGCCTTAACTACTAAGTCCTTAATATTCCTTACTCTCGTGTAGGATTGAATATGAGGTTTACAAAATTCCTGTATATGGGGATTACATTTATTCAATAAATTCCAATGTTTCTTTATTATAGTTTAAATATTTTCAATATATTGATTATACTCTGATGAAAAAATGATTTGTTGTTTATCTTTCTGTTTCTTTATACGTGCTTCCCTTGTTTCAGTAATAATTGCTAAATCTAAATCTTGGTGATAAAACTTGTCACAACGTTGCAACTTGAAAAATCGTAAAACCTAAATAGATTTGTAAATGCCCCTCATCAACTGCCAGTTGTGAAATAAGCTCTTTTATAATCAATGGAACTGCATCAATCTCATATTCATTAACTTTTCCTACATAGAACCAGTTCCACTGTAAAAGAGACCAGGATTAACAAACACCCTCAACATCTTACAAAGCAAAAAAAAATGATCACCTAAAAAAATCTTTCTATAAAGCAGTTCGCTATATGGTATGTACAAAAGAAAACTCTGAAACCGTTAAAAAAAAGAAAAAAAGAAAAATGAGGTTTAGGTGAATATTCCTGAGCACACCTCTAGAATGCCCTGGAACACCTATGACAAGCCCCTTGTTAACGCCTGTTTGGTTTCTGAGATGGTTCTCAATCTATCCAGTGAGTCTACTTTACTCTAATAAAATTGACATGCATATATTTTACAGTTAGAAACAATTACAAAATCTGTTTTGCAATTTTTTTTCCTGTGTCAGTACTATATTTATTGCTTTTCCGCATTGTTTGTGCTTCTCATTTGATGTGCAAGATATCATGTATTTGGACCCTTAACACCACTATAAATGCTAATGGCAGGACCTTACACTATCGAATCATTTGTGACTATTCAAAGTAAACCAAAATGGTTAGCTCACCTGATCAAAATCATCAAAATGTAAAGAGCATCAATCATATTAGCAGCACAATTTCCTGAGGGTTTGTTTCATAGTTAAAAAAAGAAAAAAGGGGAGCGCCTGTGGAAGTCAGCTATATAACAAATATTAAAAAACATACTGAGTATTTATAAGTGGAATTATGCTCAAATTGATGGAATCCTTCAGAATAAGTAAATAATTAGTATTTATAAGTGTAATTATGCTCAAAGTGTTGGACTCCTTCAGAATAATGGACTTTATTCCTTCACTTTGAGCATACTTCCACTCATAAATACTCAGTGAGTTTTTAATATTTGGTATATAGACTTCCACAGGCGCTCCCCTTTTTTATTTTAGTTTTTTGCTTCTTAAGGACTGGGATAGACCTTTTGTAGGGGTAGCTAGGCTATAATATTTAGGGTTATCTTTTTTTGTTTATATACTTATCAATAATGTTCAATCGGGTCAGCCTCCCATCTCCTCTGGACATGGTGTTTTTATTATGCAGCTAAACTTATAACAAGCAATAAGAATATTATATTGTATATATGCATTCTAGAGGATAAGATGGTCTCGGAGTGGGTTTTAACACACATTGCCACGTCGAGAATACTCGTTTAAGAAAAAAGAAAGAAAAGAGGGAGGTAGAGCGAGAGGGGTGAAGGAAGGGGAGGAGAAAAAAAAGGGGGGGAGAGAGGGGGGAGGGAAGGGATTCCTAGAGGACACCCTGTCAAATGGGTTCCAGAGCAAGTCCTCAAGTCCAGCTAGATCAAACAAGCCCTCGTCATCAGTCATCGTTTCCTACACTGCTTTGTAAGTCAGAGAGTACCGGTTTCCACATTTCCAACATATACTCATGTACTTCTATTTTGTCATCCCTCATATATCTGACTCTTTCCAACCGTAAGAATCTGTCCACTTGGGATGCCCATTCCATCACTGTGGGAGTATCCGTCTTTTTCCATTTCCTGGGGATAAGGTACTTAGCACTGTTGAGCATTATAAAAAAAGGTATTTTGAGGGTTTATCTTTAAATTTGGGAAGGTCATGAAACAATAAAAGGCTGGGTGTTCTGGCTAAGGGCGTGGCCTCCATGGTATCTAGGATCGACCGCCAATACGGCCTAAGGATGTCGCATCCCCACCAAATGTGAAGGAGGGTACTGCACTCCCCACATCCACGCCAACATCTCCCATCAGTCTGCTTATATATTTTCTGGATTCTGTGAGAGATACTACCTGGACAAAAATTTATAATTAGATTCAATTGTTCTCGCTGAGACTGCGGCCCTCATATGTGCATTTAGAATTTTTTGCCAGTCTTTGTCAGTGGGAGGTGGGTTAAGTTCCCTATTCCACCGTGTCACGTATTCAGGTAAGGGGGTTTCCTTTGGTGAAAGGATCAGGCGGTAAGCTATAGAGATCAAGTGTTTCGGTGTGTTCGGGAGTGGACTTATAGATTCTAAAGTAGTCAGCTGTCTAGTCACATCATTAGATCTTTTATATGTTGATAGGAAATGTTGGAGCTGCGTGTGGTAAAACCAGGAAATATCAAGTCCAGCACGCTTCAGATCTACTCTATCCTGGAGCTTTTTATTTGTCAAAAGGTGGTGGAAAGTCACCTGTGTGAATAGAATTTTATCTATTTGTAGCCGCTGTGTACATGTAAAAGGTATATCAGGGTTGTCTACAAATGGCATGAGCGGGGAGGGATTGTAGGTAAGGTGTGGATGTTCCACTAAGGATCTATCCCACCGAGCTAAAAATTCTTTAATAAAGGGGTAATTCTCTAGTATTTTGGGCCTAGATTTGGCAGATGCCCATCCCAGGACCCCTAGATTCTGCTTTCCTAAAATTGTCCTGCATATTTGCACCCAGAGTTTTTCTTTAGAATTGTGACACCATTCAACTTGGTGCTGAAGATTAACAGCTTTCCTGTAGGTGAGCAAGTTAGGGATTCCCAATCCCCCCTTTTCTTTTGGGAGATAAAGAGTCTTTTTTTCAATTCTTGGCCTAATTCCCTTCCATATAAAATCTTCTATCACTCCTTGGGGTCTGTGTAAATAGTGTGTGGGAAGGGGGATCGGGAGGGTCTGGAGATAGTACAGTATCCTGGGTAGGACATTCATTTTCACAATACCGATTCTCCCTAACCAGGAGACCGGCTTATTTCTCCAGGAGGAGAGATCCCCTGTGATATCAGTAAGTAAATTTGAGTAATTGGCCACATGTAACGTGTCTGGGGAAGGGGTAAGCTTGATCCCCAAGTATCTAATGGTACGAGTTTGAATGCGTAGTGGACATAAAGAAGAAAGTTGGCAGATTTATGTCTGAGGGAGATTAATGTTTAGTATTTCTGATTTTGTTTTGTTTAGGTGGAAGTTCGAGAACCCGCCATAAATATCAAATTCCCTCAGCACTTCTGGTAGTGAGGTCAGTGGATCTGTTAGAAAGAGTAGGACGTTGTCTGCATACATTGACAACTTATGTTCTTGATCCCCTATCCGTAATCCCTTAATCCTCCCATTATCCCTGATTTTCTGAGCTAAAACCTCCATGACCAGGGCGAACAGCAATGGAGATAACGGACACCCTTGTCTGGTGCCGTTTGTAATACTAAAGGAGTCGAACAGAATACTATTAACCCTAACCTGGGCCGATGTGGCTGCATATAGGGAGAAGATCTTTTGTATAAAGGTCTGTCCAAACCCCATCTTTGACGGGACCGCCTTCAAAAAGTTCCAGCTGATCCTGTCGAAGGCCTTCTCAGCGTCAGTAGAGACCAGGATCATCAGGATCTTATTGATTTGTGCATAATTGCTCAGTAGTGTAGCTTTTATAGTATTGTCCCTAGTCTCTCAGCCAGGCACAAATCCTACTTGGTCTGGGGAAATCAAGTAAGGTAAAAATGTATTTATTCTATTGGAAAGAATTTTGGCAAATATCTTTATATCCACATTAAGAAGTGATATTGGTCGGAAGTTTTCAGGCCGGTTTGCTGGTTTGCCCGGTTTAGGGATAGTTGTGATATGTGCCGTTAACATAGAAGGGGGAAATCCTTGGGAGGTGTCTAGAGTATTAAATAAGCAGGCTAATTGAGGGGATAAAATCTGTTTATAAAGCTTATAGTATTTGGCACTAAAGCCGTCAGGACCCAGGCTTTTACCAGTTGGTAGGTCTTCTAAGGTTCGCGACACTTCTTCTGTAGATATAGGAGTGTTTAAGGCCTCTGCATCTGCTTGGGACAAGGAAGGAAGTTTAATTGAGTCCAGATAGGAACTCATAGCTGGGGAAAGTGATCTCTTTTCACCATTTGGAAAAGAGTGAGAGGGATTCTGTAGGTTATATAGATCATGATAATATGCTCTTAAGGTCTCCGCAATAGCTGGGCTGTCTGCGTGTGTTAAGCCATTTTTATCTACCAGTGTGCGTATGTGTGTTTTTAAATGCTTTTGTCTAAGAACCTTAGCTAATAGTCTACCGGGTTTGTCCCCAAATTCATAGAACATTTGTTGGTTCCGCAACCCCATTTTCTGGTGATCAAGTGTATAAATGTCCTGTATATCTCTCCTAGCTTTATTGAGCTCATTAAGCACTGAAGTATCCGACGGCTGTTTTTTGTGTTTGATTTCTAAGTCGCGTATATTAGTTAAAAGTGATGAGAATCATGTTCCAGTTTGTTTCACCAAGATGGCTTTTTGTTTGATAAGTTCGCCACGGAGCACACATTTATGTGCCTCCCAGAGTATATGTTTAGAGGTCTTGGCCGTGTCATTAATGGCAAAATAGTCAGTGAGTGCAGTTTCTATTTTCCCTCTGAGCAACTGGTTGTTGAGTAGGAAGTTGTCAAACCACCATATGAACGGGTGGTCGGGTATAGTTGGCCAGCTCAGTTTGCAGAGCACTGGGGCGTGATCTGACCAAGTCATGGGAAGGATTTTTGTTTTCTCTACCGAGGCCAGTGTTGTTTGGTTAGTAAAAATATAGTCGATTCTCGTGTACAGGTCATGGGGGTGGGAAAAGAAGGTATAGTCCCGTCTTGTGGGGTATTGTGTTCTCCAAATATCCTGTACTGCTAACTCCTCTAATCTAGCATTACATTGCTTAATGATTTTTTTAGAAATAGAAGCTGACCCCCTGGAAGTGTTGAGTATTGGGTCTAAGGGTAAGTTGAAATCCCCTGCAAGGAGCAAAGCTCCTTTTTGTGTTTCAAGTATTTTGTTAGTGAGAGCTGCCATAAATTTGTGTTGACGTGTGTTTGGAAAATTGGCATTAACTAGCATGACAGGTCTGTTGTGCAATGTGCCTATTATGATCAGGTAGCGGCCCTCTGGTTCCCTAATCTCTTGTACCAGGTCAAAGGGTGTAGAGTGTTTTATTATAATTCCCACACCATTTTTCTTGGAAGGGCCAGAAGCAAAAAACATAGTTGGAAACTTGGAATTTGGCCATTTTGGTTCCCTCCCCCTTTTAAAATGAGTTTCTTGCAAGTATGCAATGTCACAATTTAATCTGTTCACATCCCTTAGCAAGTGGTATCTCTTTTCAGGTGTATTGAGCCCTTAACATTTATCGTAAAGACTGTCAGACTCTGTTTGCTCCGGGAATCCATTATGCTAGGGGGGAGTTCGGTGATAGGGAAGGCCGCTGAGTGTGTAGAAAGGGAAAAGGAGAGGGAGGGGGAGAAAAAAAAAAGGAAGGGAAAGGGAGGGGGGGTAGGGGAGAAGAGGAAGGAGAGGAAGGAAAAGAAACAGATGGAATAAGATAACAAGGGTCAGTAGAGTAATAATAAGAATTCCAGCAATATGCTGGAGGTAGTTAATATGTTAGAGAATATCTGTACAGTCCTTCGTGTATAGAGAAGGGAAAAAACAAAAGAGTAAGAAAGTGAGCACGGAGTCAGTATCCCCACACCCGATCAGTGAAAGGTGTTAAATTTCAGAAAGTTAGGGAACGTTTTATCTTAAATCTATGCAGTAAGTTAGGTACCATTTATTTATGTTCATAATAAGCATTGATCAAATATTTTACATTATAGGTAGTGCAATAGCATTAATTTAAACTGAAATAAAGAGCCTGTAATTCTCTGAACCAATGTGAAGATTACCATTAATAGGTGATGTGCTTACACTGTAAGTTTCATATAAGTGTAGTAGATTGCAGAAGGCCCATTTAAGTATAACAGCTTTCCTCGAATACAAATAACCACATTCAACATGTAACTCTGAGAAACATTAAGAGAAAAAAAAAATTACAAATGGTGCATTGAGTAGATAATAGGAACAGTTTACCAGAATCTAGACATCCAGCCTGTAATGACCATTCTAAATAAAATATTTTACATTTTGAGTATTACAGTAGGGTAAATTTTAAACTGGGATGTAGAGCCTCTCTTCCTCTGAGGCAATGTAAAGTTTACTATTAATAGGCAGGATACCTACATTGTAAGTTTCATGAAGGTGTACTAGATGACAAGGAGCCCATTTAAATATAACAACTTTCATCAAACAAAGATAGCAACATTTAATGTTTAACTCTAAGGAACAATAAAAAAATATACATGGAGTATTGGATAGGTAATAGGAACATTTTACCAAGTTCTAGGCTACCAGCCTATGAGGACCAGTCCAGCAACAACACAGCAGACATAATATAGGAGTGAATACTTATCAAAGTCCCTGTGGCGTGTGTCCAGATGATACTTTAAGGCTGAAGACATCATTCAAGTATCAGAAGCCTGAGCAGAGTCGTCTGTTTCCTGAGGGAAGGGATCTTGTTGGGTGTTCTCTATCCGATCTGGTGATGGTATGTCGACTTCAAGTATTCTACAGAACTCGGGGAGGTCAGTCGGTGATCTGTAAACTGCTTGTGCACCATTTTTGGAGGCTATCAGGCTTACTGGAAAGCCCCATTTATATTGTATTTTGTGAGCTTGCAGTCCAGATTTTATAAATTTGAGATCTCTTCTCTTTTGTAGGGTGGTCAAACTCAGGTCAGAGAAGATTTGTAGAGGTATCCCAGCGTGCGTTACATTCTGGAGGCTCCTTGCCTTTTGCATAATAATTTCCTTGTCTTTGTAACTAAGAAATTTGATTATTATGTCTCTGGGTGGGGCTTTAGCCGAAGGCCTGGGTATAAGTGCCCTATGAGCCCTCTCAATGGGTATGTCGACAGAGCTCTGTGTGCCTTTCAGTGTGCGGAACAAGTCTTGCAAGTATCCCTTGAGTGCAGTATTGGATACAGATTCTGGGATGCCACATACTCTAATGTTATTTCGCCGCCCCCTATTGTCCAAATCCTCTACTCTGGAAAGCAAAAACTGTATATTCTCCTCATGTTCTCTGATGTGTTGAGAGTTAGCTTTCACTGTGGCAGCAAGAACTGTGTGTTTTTTCTCAAGTATATGATGTGTTTGTTCTCAAGTATTTGAACTTTTTGTGTAACTTGATTTATATCCTTCTTCAGATCCCCAAAAAAGGACCTCATTTCAGCCAAGACTTTATTAATATCTTCCTTTGAGGAGATTGTATTGAGGTCATTCCTAGTTAAGTATTCTTGAGGCTGTTGGGATGTAGAGCCAGCCATTTCCAAGGCCTCCTGAGAAGGAGAAAGGAGTCTGCTCTCTGGTATGTCTGTGCTAGATGGAGCAGCTTTAAGGAAGTGAGCTAAACTTGAGGATTTAGGCCCCCTCTCCAGTTTTTTATTTTTCCTGTGGGACATACTGTAGTAAATGACTGAGAGTCAGTATCAGTTTGCTGGTGTGTCCTTAATGCAAAGACTGCTGCTAATACAATGTTTATCTATGTCCTAGATATGAAATGTGCCAATAATAAAAACTGCGTCACAGGTTTTCTGCCTCGGTTAGTGTGTTTGTTAGGTGGCCGTAATTGTCAAATAGACACAGGTTATGCAAAAGACAGATATAAAACCCTTGATGTCAAAAGCCTTCCTTCCTAAGCCCCAGCAGTTCTGTTAAAAGTATCCCCTGTGTGAATTTGTGTACAGTGATTATTTATACCATATGCACAGGACGAGGGCAGTTGCTCACCAAACCATAGAATGTCATGGGAACCACCGTAATCACAGCTCCTTTGTGTCTCCAGCTGAGTGTCAGTCCCACAATACCGCTATCAAGACCCGTAGCACTATAGACACTGTCTCTCGGTTCCTCCGATCTGAGCACTAGTCAAATCTCGATATGAGCTGTGGTATAGTAGGTAACATACCTAAGTTTATAACTTATATTAGAAAGCAAAAGTCAATTTATTTAAACATTTATCGGGTGTAGGAGCAAATAAAACCTTTTATCCTTTGTTGAAAGATTGTCAAGATCTTGTTTTGCTGTGCTGAGCTGGAATCTTCTTATTTATGGAGTAAGTTACTACATTTTTTCAATTATACACTGGATACTTTTGTCATTTGGGTCTCTATTCATTTATAGTCCACTTTTGGACAAACCTGAAAATTCAGTATTTGACTCCCGTAACCTATGGACTCTTGCCATCTGACGCTATGTTCCCTTTCAGCTGTAAAGATTCATCTTATGGAGTGAGTATCCTATTTATTCCGCCATACTGTAACGTACGTTACACAAAGGTATGTGCACGGCACATTGCTCTATTATGTATGTACTATGCTGCTTAGAGGAATCTCGCTCACTGTGATGGATACAGAGCGTGTACTGCAGTGTTTGTAGAGACATTTTTAATTGTGAAGTAATAAATATTTTCAACATCATAATATTTCTTAAAACTTTTATTGTTCACATCCAATCACGGTTTAAAATGTGCCCTAAATAAATCTGAGGAAGTGAGTGCATGGCTCCAGACACCGTAATTAAAAAACGCAAGTTCCAGGGAGGGAAAGGGAGGGGAGAGAACAGTCCCCGAAATAATGAGTAAAGCCTTGCATAGTGAAATCCGAGCTCTGGGGTGTATATTGAATGGTTGCCGAGCATTCCTGACCCTACAATACATAATACTGCACCGGAAGATCATTACTCTTTCTGCCCTAATGTTAAAACCCTCCTTGGACTTTAAGCGTGACTCTTACTAGGGATGGGCGAATGTGTTTATATCCGAATTCGAATGTTAGAACAAATGTTATTGTAGAAATTCGATTTACATAATAGAATGTTGATAAGAGCGAATATTCTTAAAAATGTTATTTAGAGTTTTCATGTTACATTCGAATATCACATTCAAATTCGAATATTACATTTATAAAACACAATTGTAGACTAGAAACACTATTTCAAAGGTCACATTCAAATCAAATATCGCATTCAAATCGAATATTACATTTATAAAACACAGTATTAGACTAGAAATACTATTTCGAATTTGAATGTCACATTCGAATCGAATATTACATTTGAATAGAATATTACATTTAAAACACAGTATTAGACTAGAAATACTATTTCAAATTCAAATGTGACATTCGAATTCGAATGTGACATTCGAATTCGAATGTAGTATTCGAATATTACATTTATTACACACAGTTGTAGACTAGAAATACTATTTCAAATTTGAATATCACATTTGAATTTGAATGTCACATTCGAATTCGAATGTTGCATTTCGAAATTGAATGAATACATAGCTAAACATTATATTATTCGAACAAATATTTTCGAATTTTATTGAAAAAATCGAAAATGAAAATTCGAAAATAGAAGCTTAGAATGTTATATAAACAATTTGATTCGAACGAACGAATGTATTAACATTTGTTTTAAATTTTTAATTCTTAGAAACATTCGCCCATCCCTAACTCCTACTACCGGTGCTTGACATAAGGCACCAACCTTTCACTGCCAGGAAGCGTGTGCAAACTCCACAACTGCAGCCTGTCACAGCCAGTGAGCATCTGCTAACCATCTTCAAACTTTTGTCTATGTCAAGTCTCACGCTTCAAGCCCAAGTAGGGTTTTAACATTAGGGCTGAAAGAGTAACGATCTTCCGGTGCAGTATTATGTACTGCAGGGTCAGGAATGCTTGGCAACCATTAGATATAAACACACCCAGGAGCTTGTATATCACTATGCAAGTCTTTTCTCAATATTTCCAGGACTGTTCTCTCCTCTACCTCTCCCCTCCCAAAACTTGCTATTTTCATTTACGGTGTCTGGAGCCGTGTACTCACTTCATCAGATTTGTTTAGGGCACATTATAAAGTGTGATTTGATGTGAACAATAACATTTTTAAGATATATTATGAAGTTGAAAATACTTTTTATTACTTCACAAATAAAAATTTCTCTACAAACACTGCAGTGCACCTTTTGCATGCATCACAGTGAGTGTGATTCCCCTAAGCAGCATAGTGCATACATAATAGAGCAATGTGCCGTGCGCGTCACGTGACTGTTGTGCTTGTGTAAGTTACAATATGGCAGCATGCATAGGAACATCAGGCATAGGTACAACTTGTAATTGCAAACACTTTTTTTTTTAACAATTTGGGGTAAGTTAACTAGATTTCATAGAAATCTATGCTTACTTGAGTTTATTTGATCAGAAGGAGTTAGATTTAACACTTTTTAGCAGGTGTTTAATGTCCCTCTAATGTAAAATACATATTTATACCTATATATTTATAGGAATAGATATCTAGGTATAGGTATATAGAGATATTTGTATTTACATTAAAAAGTACATTATCCTGTAAGCGAAGAAAAGTATGGGTGTTTTTTTAAGTTTGCGCTTTCCATTGACTTCTATGGGGAGAATACGTTGGTTAGCGCACGTCAGGTTTTGTTTGCACAACATTTTTACTTTCAACTTTGAACACAAGCACAACACAACGTGTGCAAAAAGCTTGTATCTAGCGAAGTTAACGCAGGAGCACAAAATAGCCCTCTACTCGTAATCTAGCCCTATATAAGTAAATACAAGTGATCAATTTTATACCTAAATAATATAAAACAAACGCATGTGATTAATATGCAATACCAAAATGGGATATTTTTCCAAACAATTTTTCTCACAAAGCATTATGAGTAACCATAGGGTCAGCTCATTTAAAAAAAAAATCCAGATATGGTTATTTTTTTCAATGCAGTAAGCCTTTAGCACTATTTATGTACACATCAGGTTGCCAGCTGTTCACAAAAATACTAAACAATCAGTTGGTTTATTTATTTAAAAACTAGTGGACCCTGGTGTTAAACATAGGCTAGTGACCTCCTCAATAGACATGTGCATGGCGAAAAAATTTGGAAAAAATTTGGTTGAGTTCGGATCGATTCAGATTTTTTCGAATTTCGGTTCGGAGCGGTTCGAATTCGGAAAAATTTGAATAAATTCGGTTTGGATTTGTTTCAGATTCATTCGGATTCGAATAAATTCGGTTCGGATTTGTTTCTGATTCATTCGGATTCGAAAAAATTCGGCTGGATTCGGTTCGATTCGGTTCGGAAATTCGGAATATCGGTAAGTGTTAGGTGGGATTAGACTAGTATTATGTACTAAATTCGGCTGGATTCGGTTCGATTCGGTTCGGTTCAGAATTTCGGTAAGTATTAGGTGGGATTAGACTTATACTGTACAATAGTAGTGTAATCCATGGCCATCCGAATTTACCGAATAAATCCGAAACGAATCGCACATATCTACTTCTCAACTCATCTACATATATATATAATATAGTGCTGATAACAGCTGTACATTATTTTATCCTAAAAAAGTTAAAATAAAGTTTAAGCATTTGCCCTGTATTAAAGACAAACTTTGTAATTACTTTGTTCAGCCTATATCAATTTCTTACTTTGCAAGCGCATATTTGAATCTATGCTTTGAGACAAGTCAAGTTGTCTCCCTATTGATTATCTTATATAATGTCACAATAAACGTAGCAGCCCCTGTTTAAACGAGTCATTCTTTAATCTTTTCTTATTCCTGTTCAGAGATTTCTTTTTCATTTATTGGTATTAACAGTGAAAAATCAATTTGAGGGATTTTTCTTTGAGTTCACACAAAAGTCATTTACCATATAATGACAAATAGTCCTCTGCCAGCAATAAATTCTATCTATGATAATAAAAACAACATTTTATTTGCCATCACTGAGTTCAGCCCACACTTACTAAACAAGTCTACTTTTTAAAGGGACACCGGAAGCTGTATTAGAGAAGTAGTGTATTGAAATAGTTTTTTTCACAACCACTGTATTTTCTTTTAAAATTATTTATATTAACAGAAAAAAATATGCTGATTTTATTTAAAAAATCTTGCATTTTTATGGGATTTCTCTTTATTAGCAATACATCCATTTGAACTATATTTTCCACAACCTTGGCTCATATTCAAAAAGAAGTGCCACATATTTTTGAGGATGTTCATTTTAATCCACCTTGTATTTTGATCAATATAAAAAAAAGAAATTCTGACAGTATTCTTGAAATAAACAAGTTGGACAAGATTACATATGCAGTTTTGGTATCACATATACAGCGCTGCATATAAATACGGTGCGTATATTTCACCCGTTGCCTGCAATTTTTACTCCCATAAGCTAATATAGAACCGCGTGGCAAATCGGTATCACATATTTAGCGCAAGGACTTATGCGGCGAAAATTGAGAAATTTTACTCCATTTTCACCTCGACACACATAGGCAGGCACAGCAAGACTTGCGCTGAGTATGTGAGCACTGTAAACCCATGAAAATAGTAACTAACACCTAACGCTTGCGCAATATCTATCTACCTGTCAACCGCCAACCCCCACCGCAATAACTAATAAACTATATTAACCCCTAATCTGACAACCCCCACATCGCAAAGCATCTAATTAACCTACTAACCCCTAATCCGCCTACCTCCCACAACGCAATATACCTTAATAAATTATTAACCCCTAATACGCCATTCACCCATATCGCAAAGTACCTATTAAAACTATTAACCTCTAAACCGCCATCCCCCACCAATGCAATAAACTTAATTAACCCCTAATCCACCATTAACCCGCATCGCAATAAACCTTAAAAAACTATTAACCGCTAATCCGCCAAACCCCCACAATGAAAATAACTAATTAAATTACTAAGCCCCCTAACCTAACTCCCCCTAACCTAACACCCCCTAAATTAACCCCAATTACCTAAATTAAAAAATACTGTTACAAACAATTAAAATAAAAAGCTAACATTACTTAAAAAAAAAAACTAAGAATAAATTAATCTAAGATTACAAAAAATAAAAAAATTCTAACATTACATAAAATAATAAACCAAATTATCAAAAATAAAAAAATTAAACCTAATCACTATGAAAATAAAAAAGCCCCCCAAAATAAAAACACCACCTAATATAATGCTAAACTACCAATAGCCCTTAAAAGGGCCTTTTCTAGGGCATTGCCCTAAGTTAAACAGATCTTTTACCTCAAAAAACACTAAGTCCCCCCTCTAACAGTAACCCCCCACACCAAACCCCCCAAATTAAAAAAAAACTAACACTAATAAATTCTAAACTACCCATTGCCCCTAAAGGGGCATTTGTATGGGCATTGTCCTGAAAAGGGCATTCAGCTCTTTTAAGGCCCATTAAATTCTTAATCTTAAAAAACAAACCCCCCAAAAAAATAAAAAAAAGCCTAAGTCTAACCCCCAGATAGGTACTCATGGTTCCTGAAGTCCGGCGGAGAAGTCTTCATCCAAGTGGCGATAGCACGGAACTGAAGACCGGTGACCACGGAACTGAAGACAAATTTAAAAGTAACATTCAAAAACTGTAAATAGCATTCGATTATAGAATTTTTGAGAATATTCGTTCTTAGCAACATTCGATTATGTAAATCGAATTTCTACAATAACATTTGTTCTAACATTTTAAATTGAATATAAACACATTCGCCCATCCCTAATCACAACCTCAGAGCTCTGGTTAAACTGTTACGCTCAAAATGAAAAAGTCTGGTAAAAATTTTAACAAAAAATTGCAATAAAAATATTTAAGTGCTTAAAGATATGAGGTCTCAGGTGAAAAAAAAGGCAGGTAAAGGTCTTTTACCTAGAAATACATACATATACATGTTTAAATTGTATATATATATATATATATATATATATATATATATATATATATATATATATACATATATACATATATATATGTGTGTGTGTTTACATATTTGTTTATGTATCATATTTATATAGAAATGTATTTTTAATAATAAGTGAAGGACATAGAAATATAAAATATGCGTTTGGACATCACGTTTCTCAATTTAGATCTTAACACGGTCTGGTTAGTGCACATGAAAACATATGAATCTTAAGGTGCGTTACTGAAATATTACATACAAATAATTAAAAAAAAAAATGTAATATAAATGATTAAAAATTAATAAACATACTGTAAAATATTCTAAATTATCCAAAAAATACATCTTCAAATATTTTTTATACATTTTTATTAATATTTTATTTGTAATATTTAAAAAATGTGCCTTAAGTTCTGATGTGCAATAACCTGACCGCGTTAAGATCTAAACGAGATGTGCAGAACACATTTTACATTCCTATGTTCTTCACATAAAAAATAATGTACTTTTTATTATTAAATGTATATTTCTCTATATATCTCATACATAAATAAATAAGTATACATATATACTGTAGATATATATAAGTGCACTAGAGCACTAAGCAGTTAAGTAGCTGAAAGCGTAAAAAAAAAATATTTATGCAATATTCATATTTAATAAAGTGTTTAGCTATGTGTGTACATTTCAATGTTCTCACATAGGGGAATATATTTTATGTATTTATTATGTTTATTATTTATTATGTTGATTGGAGTAGCCGTGTTAGTCCAGAGATTTAGATATCAAAATAACAAGAGTATTGCATTGAGCAATGATGCTTTTTTTTATTGGACTAACTATACATTTATAAGTTGACAAGCTTTCGGAAGAGTTCCTTCCTTTATCAAGTCTGGAGCAATACTGACCAATTCAATGGAATTTACAGATTATATCTTAAAACACAGAATAGCTAAGAAGACAGAAAGTGCAGGGAGAGGAGGAGGTGTCGAAAAATCATGAGGGGGGCTTAGGTAACAGGCAGACAGTGTCCAGTGTAGGAGAAAAGACAGGGTAAATATATAGCTTTACATAGAGCATATACTGACATAAAGTTATATATAGACATGTGCATGGCGAAAAAATTTGGTTCGGATCGATTCGGATTTTTTCGAATTTATGTTCGGATCGATTCGAATTCGGAAAAATTTGAATCAATTCGGTTCGGATTAGTTTTGGATTTATTTGGATTTGAATAAATTCAGCTGGATTCGGTTCGATTCGGTTCGGAAATTCGGAAATTCGGTAAGTGTTAGGTGGGATGTGCTGTGTATTAGACTAGTATTATGTACTGTATATTAGGTGTAACCCATAGCAGAGTGATATAACCTAATATACTGTACAATACTAGTGTAATCCATGGCCATCCGAATCTACCGAATAAATCTGAATAAATCTGAACTAATTCGGATTTATTCAGTAGATTCGGCACTATTTTAAATTGGAAATTCAAATCGATCCGAATACCGAATTTTTATGAATTCGGCCGAATTTCCGAATCAATCCGAAACGAATCGCACATTTCTAGTTATATATCAACATTGAATCAATATCTATAAAGATGTGAAATTGTATATACAGGGGGAATACAAAAGTTAAAACAGACAAAAGTGTGGACATAGTCTTACCTGTGTACCTATGTATAAAGAATGTGGAATATACAATGTAATTGACTAAATGAAAGTACATTACAAAAAATTCTGATAATGTGTTAAGAATCCAGAGTTGTATTTGACTACTAGTGGGATACGTGATATGTTTTTCTTCTCCATATAACGTATCCCACTAGTAGTCAAATACAACCCTGCTGTGGAAGGGATACGAAAAATCATAAAAGACTTACAGCCACTACTCCTAGAGGATCCCACACTCAAAAAAATCTTTCCAAAACCCCCAATCCTGGCATACAGATAACCACCTAACCTAAAGCAGAAACTGGTACATAGGAAGCTACCCCTTGAGAAATTGAACCAAGTGCTGCTATAAAGCTCTCTGCAAACTGTGTCAACACGTTTGTGAAAGCAGCACAGCAAATCACAATAACAAATCCTATAACATTAAAGGGGCATATTCATGTATATCTGCAAATGTGGTATACATGATACATTGCACTGCATGTGAAGTGGGATGCTATATTGGAGAAACAAGCCAAAAACTGCACTTTCGGATGAACTTACACAGACACTCAATCAAAAACTACTGTGAAACAAAATACTGCACACCCCTGTTGGTCACCATTTCACCCAACCTGACTACTCCATCCAAAACCTCAAAATCAAAATTCTCAGAGGCAACTTCAAAAATACCATGGAAAGAAAAACCTTTGAAATGAAAATGATAATGCACTTCAACTTGTTTAATTCTGGACTAAATGTGGACTCTGGATTCTTAACACATTATCAACATTTTTTGTGATGTACTTTTATTTAGTCAATTACATTGTATATTCCACATTCTTTATACATAGGTAAGCCTATGTCCACACTTTTGTCTTTTTTTTAACTTTTGTATTCCCCCTGTATATACAATTTCACATTTTTATAGATATTGATTCAATGTTGATATATAACTTTATGTCAGTATATGCTCTATGTATAGCTATATATTTCCCCTGTCTGTTCTCCTACACTGGACACTGTCTGCCTGTTACCTAAGCCCCCCTCATGATTTTTACGACACCTCCCCCTCTCCCTGCACTTTCTGTCTTCTTAGCTATTCTGTGTTTTAAGATATAATCTGTAAATTCCATTGAATTGGTCAGTATTCCTTCAGACTTGATAAAGGAAGGAACTCTTCCGAAAGCTTGTCAACTTATAAATGTATAGTTAGTCCAATAAAAAAAGTATCATTGCTCAATGCAATACTCTTGTTATTTATTATGTAAATAGATATTCCTATATATTTCTGTCTATATCTATACCTATATATAATCATCTATATACAGCTCTTGAAAACATTTAGACTACTTCAAAAATATCAGTTTCTATGGTTTTAGTATTTTTAGGCATGTGTTTGAGTAAAATGAAACTTTTTTTTTTATTATATGAACTACTGACAACATTTCCAAATAAAAATATTGTCATTTAGAGCATTTATTTGCAGAAAAATCAAAATAACCAAAAAGATGCAGTGTTTTCCGACATTGAATGAGGCAAAGAAAACAGGTTCATATTCATTTCTAAACAACACAATACTAATGTTTTAACTTAGCAAGAGTTCAGAAATAAATATTTGGTGAAATAACCCTAATTTTCGATCACAGTTTCATGCGTCCTGGCATGCTCTCCACCAGCCTTTCACATTGCTTTGTGGTGAGGCCCAGCGAGGTCTGTCGGACTTGATCTGCACTGTCGGATCAGGTCCGACAGACCTTGATAACTAGAGGCCTATATCTTCCTCTTGATCTCATTCCAGAGGTTTCCAATGGGGTTCAGGTCTGGAGAGTGGGCTGGCCATGACAGGGTCTTGATCTGGTGGTCCTCCATTCACACCTTGATTGACCAGGCTGTAAGGCACATTGTCCTGCTAGAAAAACCATTCCTCAGAGTTGGGAAACTTTGTAAGAGCAGAAGGAAGCAAGTTTTGTTCCACTATAAACTTGTATGTGGTTTGATTAATGCTTCCTTCACAAAGATAAAGGGAATTAAGCAAAAAGAAGACCCTTTGTGCTTCCACCATGACTTGTTCCATAGTTTACAACAAGCAGATTACACCTCTATCAACTAACCAATCAAGTTTCTGACAATCCCATGTGTGAAACACACAAGTCCAAAACAACTTTATCCATATACATAGACTTGAGACAAAAGAGATTTTAAGTATGAAAACATTTTCAAGTCTTTTTGTTTGTTTCTGTTGACTTATGTTTAACAGAACCATATGTTTTTTTTCTTCAGGGTTTTTAAATTGATTAGTAAAGACTTAAAAGGCATTTTTTGTAAGTTTGGCACTAAAGCCCCAGGATCTAAACTTTCTTTAGCAAGCTAATCAATGATGTTTTGAAAATCATTCAAAAGTTTGTCTAGCTTTAGCTTTCACCTCAGAGAGCTTACTTAGTAATCTTTGCATCTTTGATATATGCATGAGGCACTCTTGTGCTGTAAAAAATAAGAAAATTTAGCAATTACTCTAAATAAATAAATATATATATATAGTATGTCAAAGAAGATGCACTCTCCGTATTCCACAAAATATATTATTTTATTTTTAAATGGTGAGTAAACGTTTTTGGGGAGTAACCCCCGTCTTCAGACTCACATACAGGAGTCTGAAGACGGGGGTTACTCCCCGAAAACGTTTACCATTTATTTAAAAATAAAATAATATATTTTGTGGAATACGGAGAGTGCATCTTCTTTGACATACTAAATATTTTCTGGATTGCACCCCGGATACAAGACGGAACAGTGAGTGCTGATACTTTGAACATTATATATATATATATAAAATGTGGAAATATGTACAGTAGTGAAAAATAGAAAAAAAACATACATCCTTCAAGCAGGTTATTATATTGTCCAAGAAGCTTCTTTTCAACATTCTCCAGTGGGATACCCTCTGTACTATGGACCTTCAAAGTAAGCACAATAGTATGATCTAGCAAAACAAAACTGGTCCCGAAGGCTCACAAGTAAGGGTGGAATTTTGATATCACTTAAAGCCAGTAAAACAATCATTAGTGCTCACCAAAGGTGTAACTAAACCTAATTGGGCCTCAGGGCAAAGACTGCGATAAAGCCTCTTATTAAAACAGCACCTTTCTGTCTTTTTGACATTAGAAGCTGAGCCAGCAGCCAGATAAGAGCAAAATGGGGCTGATTTTTGAACCATCCTTTTCCCTTGATTAGACCTATGGTTGCTTCCTCAGCCATGCTTTGCTGAACAGTTAAGAGTTACATGCTCCAAGGTATGCAAGGAGTACTATGTATTGTGCATCTTGACAGCACAGGAATATTGTTGCTGGAAAATACTATTCATGTTCCTCCCTGAAAACCCTGCAGCATGTATGACCCATAACTGTCCAGAAAAATAAGGCCAAGATGGCAACTCAAACTAGACCAAACTAGAAGGTATGTATTTGTGCATCCTTCCTGTAAAAATATGGTGGCAGGTTTTTCTGTATGGCCACACTATGACAGTCATCTTGGAAACCCTACTAACATATTTGTAAAGGCAAATCTATACACTTTCTTTTCCATGGCAAGGCATGAGGCAGGTGGATCCTGCCCCCACCCCATACTGATTTCAGGTCCCATAGAGATATAGGCCTGGTCGATTGAGACCTGTGAGACTCCTGTAGTTACACCCCTGGTGGTCATCATAAATCTCTTACAGCAAACTCCAAAGCCATTTTACTTATAGAAATTACAAAAATTGTTAAAAAAATAAATAAATATGAAGATGGGCAAAAGAAATACAAGGAAACACCCACTTGAAACAAACAAAAATCTTAAGATCTACAAGCCTAATTACTGTATGTAAAGTTCATAATATAAATGTTCCAAACATATCATAGCATTCAAAGAATTGCAGCTAACATGATAAATATTAGTCACACAATGATAATATGCTAGATAATAATATTATTTCAGAAAAGGATAAGATAATAATCAGCAATGGCACTACATATTTACAGTACAGACATCTTAACAAAATTATTAAATACTGTAGAACTGCATTATTAACAAATGCATAATAAAAATACAATACAATAGTGCTTACTCTGAATTTCAAATAAACAATAGATCTTTGCTGACAAATTTCAAAATGTTCTTATATTCCCATTCCCTATGTCATGTGACATCCATCAGCGAATCACAAACAAGCACACACACACACATATTTATTGTTACGGTACCAACAGGATACCAAGGGTTAACACCAGATGAACAATGTCCTGCATAGGAAATCAGCAATTCACAACCCAGCCAGTTTTCAGGTTTAAAACAGAATGACATTTATTAAAAGGCTATGCCTAGTATTTATGCAGGTCTGCCCCCCCCAGATGGGGGTTGAAAGACTGTTGTACATTACATGGAGGGAACAAGCCCTTTGACATGATACAGTAGAATTATATTACTTAAACACTTCAACCACAAGACACTCTTGGCCCTTCTTATCACTTAGGCGTTTTCTCTCTGGAGGTGATCAAACAATAGAATGCTTAGCACTAATTAAATTATAGCTGGAGCCAGCAACTTGTGTTTAGAAAATAGTTTCTTAAAGCTAAACACAGTTAACTCCTTCAGTCCTGACAGAAGGGTCTGTCACATAGCTCCCCCCTTGTGGAACACTCCGGCAGACCCGGCTTGACCCTTTTGCGGGTCAACCTGGGGATGACCGGACTAGGAGGTGGTAGGCATGTCAGTTTGCCAGGATAATCCATCTGTATTCCCGTTATGAGAGAGAATTCCTGTCCATACAAACAAGGGTTCAACTTCCTCAGTGCCCAGACTAGGGCTAAACAGTCCTTCAAAATCCCATCAGCTTCTTTACGAGTTTTTTGTACCTGCTCTTTATAGGTATCCACAATCCCTTCATACTGACATAGGGTGCCCTTGAGTTGCTGCACCTCACTATGAGCCAGCGTCAGCTTCTCCTCAAGTGTCGCTAAGTTTGTCTTTAATGTTTCATGTCCCACTCTCAAGCTGGTGTTTTCTGCAGTCTGTCGGTGCAGCTGGTCTAGCAGAGATTCCTGTTCTAAACGTGCTTTTTCCTCTGCACTCCTCTTCTCTCCCGCTAGCACTGTTACATGATTATTTAACGTGACCATTTCATCCTCTATGTGGCTCTTCTCCTTCATCAGCGCATTGTAGCGTGACTCCCACATATCAATAGCGGATAGAGATTTACTGAGCTCAGCGTCCTGGGGCTTAGCAGCAGGTGGGTCAGTCTCTGCTGCACGGATCTGGGCACGGGTAGTCACAGGGTTAACATCCGCGGGACCCATAGGAGCGTAGGCAGAAACAAGGGGGGCCAAGGTATTTCCAAGGAGAACATCAGCTGGTAAATCCTTCATGACCCCCACATTCACAGGTCTAGTGCCCACTCCCCAATCCAAATGTACCCTGGCAACAGGTAGGCGGAACACAGTGCCCCCTGCTACCCTCACAGCCACAGTGTCTCCAGTGTGCTGTTTCTCAGACACCAAGTTCTTTCGAAGCAAGGTCATGGTAGCACCAGTATCCCGTAGACCACTGACCTCCTTCCCATTCACTTTAACCAGTTGCCGGTTATTCCGGTGGGCAGCTTGCACAAGGTCTGCCTCATGTAGGATGCCCCAGCATTCTTGTGCCCCTACGTAGCGGGCCGCAGGCTGAGGGTTACGTGGCATTCCGCCGGCGGGTCTTCTCCAGGACTGTGCTTGGTTCGCTGCATTTAGGGGACACTCTGGTCTTTTGTGCCCTAGTTGCTTACATCCAAAGCACCGAATAGGTTGTGAGTAGCCCCGCAAATTGAACCGGGCTCTCTGAGGGTAGTTCGTGGCCAGAGGCCGTGTGGTATAGCGGTGCGCCGGGGGTTGGTAACTGGCAGCTGCTGGGGTGACTGGGGGTCTGTACTCCACTCTAGCAGGGGGCTTAGTGGTAGCAGTGTCCAGTTTGCGGGCATCCGTATACTCATCTGCCAAGCGAGCCGCTTCATGCAGGGTGGAGGGTTTACGGTCCCGAACCCACTCTCGAACTCCTGTGGGTAACTTGTCGAAGCAATGTTCCAACAGGAATAGCTGCAGCACCTCTTCCCCAGATACGGCTTGGCACCCCGCTATCCAGTGAGCTGCTGTGCGGTGCACCTTACATGCCCACTCAAGGTAGGAATCACCAGCTAATTTAACAGTGTCTCTGAACCGCCTCCGGTATGCCTCCGGTGTAACCACATACCTGGAGAGCAGAGCCTCTTTTACAGTATTATAATCCCCGACTTCCTCATCTGGAATGGCCCGAAAAGCCTCACTGGCCCGGCCAGATAATTTTCCGGATAATATCATGACCCAGTCCTCTGCGGGTACCTTGTGTAGTGCACATTGCCTCTCAAAATCCGCAAGGTACCCATCAATCTCTCCTTCTGTTTCCAGGAAGTTTTTAAAAGCTGCAAAATTTACTTTTCTCTTTTCCACTGGGTTTGCTGCAGCGCCGCTTTGGCGAAGTAGGTTGGCCTCCACAGCTGCTATGACCCGGTCGATAATTTCCGCAGATGGGTTGGGGCCATAATGTGCCAGTCTTATTTTAACCGCCCGATCAAAGCTTGCTTCTGCGGGGGTTCTGTCTGCTATGCTGGGCCCATTGGTTCCTTCTGTCCCTGGTACTCTTTCCATCTTAGTCAGTATTGTAATAATCCCCCTCTTCCTGAGGTTACTGGCTTGTGTAGTTGCTCTTCTGGGCGATAAGGTTCATTCCGTCGCTTGCCACCAATTGTTACGGTACCAACAGTGTACCAAGGGTTAACACCAGATGAACAATGTCCTGCATAGGAAATCAGCAATTCACAACCCAGCCAGTTTTCAGGTTTAAAACAGAATGACATTTATTAAAAGGCTATGCCTAGTATTTATGCAGGTCTGACCCCCCCCCCCAGATGGGGGTTGAAAGACTGTTGTACATTACATGGAGGGAACAAGCCCTTTGACATGATACAATAGAATTATATTACTTAAACACTTCAACCACAAGACACTATTGGCCCTTCTTATCACTTAGGCGTTTTCTCTCTGGAGGTGATCAAACAATAGAATGCTTAGCACTAATTAAATTATAGCTGGAGCCAGCAACTTGTGTTTAGAAAATAGTTTCTTAAAGCTAAACACAGTTAACTCCTTCAGTCCTGACAGAAGGGTCTGTCACATTTATATATTTGGAAAGTTTTTAAAATGTCATGCTTTATCTTCATTTATATGCTCTCACCAATCAGCAGTTAGCTCCCAGCAGTGCACCCCAGATTAAAGGAAGACTAAAGTTAAAAACAAAATTTATGCTTACCTGATAAATTATTTTCTTTTGGGATGCTAAGAGTCCATAATATGCACCTCTGTAGACCCTGCTTTTGTCTTTCCTACCAATCTGTTTCCTTTTTTCTGCTCGGCTGTTTGTTAAACTGAGGAGAGATGGGAGGTGGGAGGAATTAATGCTTTTGTGTGGGTTCTTGGCCTCCTCCTAGTGGCAATAATTATATCCCACATGTTATGGATTTCCTTTGAACTCTTAGAGGGGGACTTTCCCGCCACCTGAGAATTACCAGTTTGAGCCAAGAGGCTAAAGCTACTACAGGCCTTCTGACTTTAATGAGAATCAGAGTAGTGAACAAATAAACTAGTACTTTGTCTGAGTATGAAGTACTGCCCTATCCTTAGAAAAAAAACAAAAAGGAGATTCACAGGATAAAGCAGACAATTCAGAAGTTCTTCTAGCTGAAGAAATGGCTAGAAGAAAAACAACAACATGACATATATGTTGTGCATAGGTTCAAAATGAGGGCCTTGCAGAGCTGAAAGCACTCAATACCAAATTCCAAGGTGGAGAGACAGGCTTCACAACTGGCTGAAGTCTCACCAATGCTTGGATGAAGGTCTGAACATCAAGCAGCTTAGCTAACTCTTGTGGAAGAGCACTGATAAGGCCGAAAATTGACTCTTCAAGATACTCGCAGACAATTCGTTGACAAGGTCATCCATCAGGATATGTAATAACTAACCTTATACACAGGGCAGGTAGTGGTTACAAATTGCTAAGCAGGATATGAAATAACTAACCTAATACATAGGTCAGTTACTGAGTACAAGGTGCAAACTAGTGTTATTTTTTGTAATTTAGGTTTTTTAGCTTAGAGGTGTGGCTGGGTGGGGTGTAGTTGTTAAATAGTTAAGTAGTGTAGGGGTAATTTGCTTTGAAGAGTTGTGGCGGTGCATGGGGTTAATAGGTTAGGGGGCAGTTAGGTCTTTAGGTTATGGCAGATTAGGTGTTAATATTATAGGTTGTGCTGGGGGTGAGGGCACATAGAGGGTTAATAGTTTATTTTGATATTTAATTTGTATCCAATGTTAAAATGATATGCATTGTCTAATGTATAATGCATATTATTTTAAATATTGTTTCTAATTTAAAATGTAGTTATTTATTATTGTTAATTTTATTAAACATAAATATATAGATTCAATTATATATTTAGGTTTAAAATAATAAAATAAACAATAACACAGTAATATACAGCACAGTCACTAGGTGATATGGTGAATAGTGTCACAGTAATATACAGCAAGTCACTAAGTGATATAATGAAATAAGTGTCACAGTAATATACAGCACAGTCACTAGGTGATATAGTGAAGCAGTGTCACAGTAATATACAGCACAGTCACTAGGTGATATAGTGAAGCAGTGTCACAGTAATATACAGCACAGTCACTAGGTGATATAGTGAATAGTGTCACAGTAATATACAGCACAGTCACTAGGTGATATAGTGAAGCAGTGTCACAGTAATGTACAGCACAGTCACTAGGTGATATAGTGAGGCAGTGTCACAGTAATGTACAGCACAGTTACTAGGTGATATAGTGAAGTAGTGTCACAGTAATATACAGCACAGTCACTAGGTGATATGGTGAATAGTGTCACAGTAATATACAGCAAGTCACTAAGTGATATAATGAAGCAGTGTCACAGTAATGTACAGCACAGTTACTAGGTGATATAGTGAAGCAGTGTCACAGTAATATACAGCACAGTCACTAGGTGATATAGTGAATAGTGTCACAGTAATATACAGCACAGTCACTAGGTGATATAGTGAATAGTTTCACAGTAATATACAGCACAGTCACTAGGTGATATAGTGAAGTAGGGTCACAGTAATGTACAGCACAGTTACTAGGTGATATAGTGAAGTAGTGTCACAGTAATATACATCACAGTCACTAGGTGATATAGTGAATAGTGTCACAGTAATGTACAGCACAGTCACTAGGTGATATAGTGAGGCAGTGTCACAGTAATGTACAGCACAGTCACTAGGTGATATAGTGAATAGTGTCACAGTAATATACAGCACAGTCACTAGGGGATATAGTGAAGCAGTGTCACAGTAATATACAGCACAGTCACTAGGGGATATAGTGAAGCAGTGTCACAGTAATATACAGCACAGTCACTAGGGGATATAGTGAAGCAGTGTCACAGTAATATACAGCACAGTCACTAGGGGATATAGTGAAGCAGTGTCACAGTAATGTACAGCACAGTCACTAGGTGATATAGTGAATAGTGTCACAGTAATATACAGCACAGTCACTAGGTGATATAGTGAATAGTGTCACAGTAATGTACAGCACAGTCACTAGGTGATATAGTGAAGCAGTGTCACAGTAATATACAGCACAGTCACTAGGTGATATAGTGAGGCAGTGTCACAGTAATGTACAGCACAGTCACTAGGTGATATAGTGAATAGGGTCACAGTAATGTACATCACAGTCACTAGGTGATATAGTGAAGCAGTGTCACAGTAATATACAGCACAGTCACTAGGTGATATAGTGAGGCAGTGTCACAGTAATATACAGCACAGTCACTAGGTGATATAGTGAATAGTGACACAGTAATGTACAGCACAGTCACTAGGTGATATAGTGAATAGTGACACAGTAATGTACAGCACAGTCACTAGGTGATATAGTGAATTAGTGTCACAGTAATATACAGCACAGTCACTAGGTGATATAGTGAAGCAGTGTCACAGTAGTATACAGCACAGTCACTAGGTGATATAGTGAAGCAGTGTCACAGTAATATACAGCACAGTCACTAGGTGATATAGTGAAGCAGTGTCACAGTAATGTACAGCACAGTCACTAGGTGATATAGTGAGGCAGTGTCACAGTAATATACAGCACAGTCACTAGGTGATATAGTGAAGCAGTGTCACAGTAATATACAGCACAGTCACTAGGTGATATTGTGAAGCAGTGTCACAGTAATATACAGCACAGTCACTAGGTGATATAGTGAAGCAGTGTCACAGTAATGTACAGCACAGTCACTAAGTGATACAGTGAATAGGGTCACAGTAATGTACAGCACAGTCACTAGGTGATATAGTGAATAGTGTCACAGTAATATACAGCACAGTCACTAGGTGATATAGTGAGGCAGTGTCACAGTAATATACAGCACAGTCACTAGGGGATATAGTGAGGCAGTGTCACAGTAATATACAGCACAGTCACTAGGGGATATAGTGAAGCAGTGTCACAGTAATATACAGCACAGTCACTAGGGGATATAGTGAGGCAGTGTCACAGTAATATACAGCACAGTCACTAGGGGATATAGTGAGGCAGTGTCACAGTAATATACAGCACAGTCACTAGGTGATATAGTGAAGTAGTGTCACAGTAATGTACAGCACAGTCACTAGGTGATATAGTGAAGCAGTGTCACAGTAATATACAGCACAGTCACTAGGTGATATAGTGAAGCAGTGTCACAGTAATGTACAGCACAGTCACTAGGTGATATAGTGAAGCAGTGTCACAGTAATATACAGCACAGTCACTAGGTGATATAGTGAATAGTGTCACAGTAATATACAGCACAGTCACTAGGGGATATAGTGAGGCAGTGTCACAGTAATATACAGCACAGTCACTAGGTGATATAGTGAAGCAGTGTCACAGTAATGTACAGCACAGTCACTAGGTGATATAGTGAAGCAGTGTCACAGTAATGTACAGCACAGTCACTAGGTGATATAGTGAGGCAGTGTCACAGTAATATACAGCACAGTCACTAGGTGATATAGTGAATAGTGTCACAGTAATATACAGCACAGTCACTAGGTGATATAGTGAATAGTGTCAAAGTAATATACACCACAGTCACTAGGTGATATAGTGAAGCAATGTCACAGTAATATACAGCACAGTCACTAGGTGATATAGTGAATAGTGTCACAGTAATATACAGCACAGTCACTAGGTGATATAGTGAAGCAGTGTCACAGTAATGTACAGCACAGTCACTAGATGATATAATTAAGCAGTGTCACAGTAATATACAGCACAGTCACTAGGTGATATAGTGAATAGTGTCACAGTAATATACAGCACAGTCACTAGGTGATATAGTGAAGCAGTGTCACAGTAATGTACAGCACAGTCACTAGGTGATATAGTGAGGCAGTGTCACAGTAATGTACAGCACAGTCACTAGGTGATATAGTGAATAGTGTCACAGTAATGTACAGCACAGTCACTAGGTGATATAGTGAATAGTGTCACAGTAATGTACAGCACAGTCACTAGGTGATATAGTGAATAGTGTCACAGTAATGTACAGCACAGTCACTAGGTGATATAGTGAAGCAGTGTCACAGTAATATACAGCACAGTCACTAGGTGATATAGTGAATAGTGTCACAGTAATGTACAGCACAGTCACTAGGTGATATAGTGAAGCAGTGTCACAGTAATGTACAGCACAGTCACTAGGTGATATAGTGAGGCAGTGTCACAGTAATATACAGCACAGTCACTTGGTGATATAGTGAATAGTGTCACAGTAATGTACAGCACAGTCACTAGGTGATATAGTGAAGCAGTGTCACAGTAGTATACAGCACAGTCACTAGGTGATATAGTGAAGCAGTGTCACAGTAATGTACAGCACAGTCACTAGGTGATATAGTGAGGCAGTGTCACAGTAATGTACAGCACAGTCACTAGGTGATATAGTGAGGCAGTGTCACAGTAATATACAGCACAGTCACTAGGTGATATAGTGAAGCAGTGTCACAGTAATATACAGAACAGTCACTAGGTGATATAGTGAATAGTGTCACAGTAATATACAGCACAGTCAGAAGGTGATATAGTGAATAGTGTCACAGTAATGTACAGCACAGTCACTAGGTGATATAGTGAATTAGTGTCACAGTAATGTACAGCACAGTCACTAGGTGATATAGTGAAGCAGTGTCACAGTAATATACAGCACAGTCACTAGGTGATATGGTGAATAGTGTCACAGTAATATACAGCAAGTCACTAAGTGATATAATGAAATAAGTGTCACAGTAATATACAGCACAGTCACTAGGTGATATAGTGAAGCAGTGTCACAGTAATATACAGCACAGTCACTAGGTGATATGGTGAATAGTGTCACAGTAATATACAGCAAGTCACTAAGTGATATAATGAAATAAGTGTCACAGTAATATACAGCACAGTCACTAGGTGATATAGTGAAGCAGTGTCACAGTAATGTACAGCACAGTCACTAGGTGATATAGTGAGGCAGTGTCACAGTAATGTACAGCACAGTCACTAGGTGATATAGTGAAGCAGTGTCACAGTAATATACAGCACAGTCACTAGGTGATATAGTGAATAGTGTCACAGTAATATACAGCACAGTCACTAGGTGATCTAGTGAATAGTGTCATAGTAATATACAGCACAGTCACTAGGTGATATAGTGAATAGTGTCACAGTAATATACAGCACAGTCACTAGGTGATATAGTGAAGCAGTGTCACAGTAATATACAGCACAGTCACTAGGTGATATAGCGAATAGTGTCACAGTAATATACAGCACAGTCACTAGGTGATATAGCGAATAGTGTCACAGTAATATACAGCACAGTCACTAGGTGATATAGTGAATAGTGTCACAGTAATATACAGCACAGTCACTAGGTGATATAGTGAAGCAGTGTCACAGTAATATACAGCACAGTCACTAGGTGATATAGTGAGGCAGTGTCACAGTAATATACAGCACAGTCACTAGGTGATATAGTGAGGCAGTGTCACAGAAATATACAGCACAGTCACTAGGTGATATAGTGAGGCAGTGTCACAGTAATGTATAGCACAGTCACTAGGTGATATAGTGAGGCAGTGTCACAGTAATGTACAGCACAGTCACTAGGTGATATAGTGAATAGTGTCACAGTAATGTACAGCACAGTCACTAGGTGATATAGTGAGGCAGTGTCACAGTAATATACAGCACAGTCACTAGGTGATATAGTGAGGCAGTGTCACAGTAATGTATAGCACAGTCACTAGGTGATATAGTGAGGCAGTGTCACAGTAATGTACAGCACAGTCACTAGGTGATATAGTGAATAGTGTCACAGTAATATACAGCACAGTCACTAGGTGATATAGTGAAGTAGTGTCACAGTAATGTACAGCACAGTCACTAGTTGATATAGTGAAGTAGTGTAACAGTAATATACAGCACAGTTACTAGGTTATATAGTGAAGCAGTGTCACAGTAATGTACAGCACAGTCACTAGGTGATATAGTGAAGCAGTGTCACAGTAATATACAGCACAGTCACTAGGTGATATAGCGAATAGTGTCACAGTAATGTACAGCACAGTCACTAGGTGATATAGTGAATAGTGTCACAGTAATATACAGCACAGTCACTAGGTGATATAGTGAAGCAGTGTCACAGTAATATACAGCACAGTCACTAGGTGATATAGTGAAGCATTGTCACAGTATGTACAGCACAGTCACTAGGTGATATAGTGAAGCAGTGTCACAGTAATATACAGCACAGTCACTAGGTGATATAGCGAATAGTGTCACAGTAATGTAAAGCACAGTCACTAGGTGATATAGTGAATAGTGTCACAGTAATATACAGCACAGTCACTAGGTGATATAGTGAAGCAGTGTCACAGTAATATACAGCACAGTCACTAGGTGATATAGCGAATAGTGTCACAGTAATGTACAGCACAGTCACTAGGTGATATAGTGAATAGTGTCACAGTAATATACAGCAAGTCACTAAGTGATATAGTGAAGCAGTGTCACAGTAATGTATAGCACAGTCACTAGGTGATATAGTGAAGCAGTGTCACAGTAATATACAGCACAGTCACTAGGTGATATAGTGAGGCAGTGTCACAGTAATGTACAGCACAGTCACTAGGTGATATAGTGAGGCAGTGTCACAGTAATGTATAGCACAGTCACTAGGTGATATAGTGAAGTAGTGTCACAGTAATATACAGCACAGTTACTAGGTGATATAGTGAATAGTGTCACAGTAATATACAGCACAGTCACTAGGTGATATAGTGAGGCAGTGTCACAGTAATATACAGCACAGTCACTAGGTGATATAGTGAGGCAGTGTCACAGTAATGTACAGCACAGTCACTAGGTGATATAGTTAATAGTGTCACAGTAATATACAGCACAGTCAGTAGGTGATATAGCGAAGCAGTGTCACAGTAATGTACAGCACAGTCACTAGGTGATATAGTGAAGCAGTGTCACAGTAATGTACAGCACAGTCACTAGGTGATATAGTGAATAGTGTCACAGTAATATACAGCACAGTCACTAGGTGATATAGTGAGGCAGTGTCACAGTAATGTACAGCACAGTCACTAGGTGATATAGTGAGGCAGTGTCACAGTAATGTACAGCACAGTCACTAGTTGATATAGTGAATAGTGTCACAGTAATATACAGCACAGTCACTAGGTGATATAGTGAAGCAGTGTCTCAGTAATGTACAGCACAGTCTCTAGGTGATATAGTGAGGCAGTGTCACGGTAATATACAGCACAGTCACTAGGTGATATAGTGAGGCAGTGTCACAGTAATATACAGCACAGTCACTAGGTGATATAGTGAAGTAGTGTCACAGCAATATACAGCACAGTCACTAGGTGATATAGTGAAGCATTGTCACAGTAATGTACAGCACAGTCACTAGGTGATATAGTGAAGCAGTGTCACAGTAATATACAGCACAGTCACTAGGTGATATAGCGAATAGTGTCACAGTAATGTACAGCACAGTCACTAGGTGATATAGTGAATAGTGTCACAGTAATATACAGCACAGTCACTAGGTGATATAGTGAGGCAGTGTCACAGTAATGTACAGCACAGTCACTAGGTGATATAGTGAGGCAGTGTCACAGTAATGTACAGCACAGTCACTAGGTGATATAGTGAAGCAGTGTCACAGTAATATACACCACAGTCACTAGGTGATATGGTGAATAGTGTCACAGTAATATACAGCAAGTCACTAAGTGATATAATGAAATAAGTGTCACAGTAATATACAGCACAGTCACTAGGTGATATAGTGAAGCAGTGTCACAGTAATATACAGCACAATCATTAGGTGATATGGTGAATAGTGTCACAGTAATATACAGCAAGTCACTAAGTGATATAATGAAATAAGTGTCACAGTAATATACAGCACAGTCACTAGGTGATATAGTGAAGCAGTGTCACAGTAATGTACAGCACAGTCACTAGGTGATATAGTGAGGCAGTGTCACAGTAATGTACAGCACAGTCACTAGGTGATATAGTGAAGCAATGTCACAGTAATATACAGCACAGTCACTAGGTGATATAGTGAGGCAGTGTCACAGTAATATACAGCACAGTCACTAGGTGATATAGTGAATTGTGTCACAGTAATATACAGCACAGTCACTAGGTGATATAGTGAAGCAGTGTCACAGTAATGTACAGCACAGTCACTAGGTGATATAATGAAGCAGTGTCACAGTAATATACAGCACAGTCACTAGGTGATATAGTGAATAGTGTCACAGTAATATACAGCACAGTCACTAGGTGATATAGTGAATAGTGTCACAGTAATATACAGCACAGTCACTAGGTGATATAGTGAAGCAGTGTCACAGTAATATACAGCACAGTCACTAGGTGATATAGCGAATAGTGTCACAGTAATATACAGCACAGTCACTAGGTGATATAGCGAATAGTGTCACAGTAATATACAGCACAGTCACTAGGTGATATAGTGAATAGTGTCACAGTAATATACAGCACAGTCACTAGGTGATATAGTGAAGCAGTGTCGCAGTAATATACAGCACAGTCACTAGGTGATATAGTGAGGCAGTGTCACAGTAATATACAGCACAGTCACTAGGTGATATAGTGAGGCAGTGTCACAGTAATATACAGCACAGTCACTAGGTGATATAGTGAGGCAGTGTCACAGTAATGTATAGCACAGTCACTAGGTGATATAGTGAGGCAGTGTCACAGTAATGTACAGCACAGTCACTAGGTGATATAGTGAATAGTTTCACAGTAATGTACAGCACAGTCACTAGGTGATATAGTGAGGCAGTGTCACAGTAATATACAGCACAGTCACTAGGTGATATAGTGAGGCAGTGTCACAGTAATGTATAGCACAGTCACTAGGTGATATAGTGAGGCAGATGTCACAGTAATGTACAGCACAGTCCACTAGGTGATATAGTGAATAGTGTCACAGTAATATACAGCACAGGTCACTAGGTGATATAGTGAAGTAGTGTCACAGTAATGTACAGCACAGTCACTAGTTGATATAGTGAAGTAGTGTAACAGTAATATACAGCACAGTTACTAGGTTATATAGTGAAGCAGTGTCACAGTAATGTACAGCACAGTCACTAGGTGATATAGTGAAGCAGTGTCACAGTAATATACAGCACAGTCACTAGGTGATATAGCGAATAGTGTCACAGTAATGTACAGCACAGTCACTAGGTGATATAGTGAATAGTGTCACAGTAATATACAGCACAGTCACTAGGTGATATAGTGAAGCAGTGTCACAGTAATATACAGCACAGTCACTAGGTGATATAGTGAAGCATTGTCACAGTATGTACAGCACAGTCACTAGGTGATATAGTGAAGCAGTGTCACAGTAATATACAGCACAGTCACTAGGTGATATAGCGAAATAGTGTCACAGTAATGTAAAGCACAGTCACTAGGTGATATAGTGAATAGTGTCACAGTAATATACAGCACAGTCACTAGGTGATATAGTGAAGCAGTGTCACAGTAATATACAGCACAGTCACTAGGTGATATAGCGAATAGTGTCACAGTAATGTACAGCACAGTCACTAGGTGATATAGTGAATAGTGTCACAGTAATATACAGCAAGTCACTAAGTGATATAGTGAAGCAGTGTCACAGTAATGTATAGCACAGTCACTAGGTGATATAGTGAAGCAGTGTCACAGTAAAATACAGCACAGTCACTAGGTGATATAGTGAGGCAGTGTCACAGTAATGTACAGCACAGTCACTAGGTGATATAGTGAGGCAGTGTCACAGTAATGTATAGCACAGTCACTAGGTGATATAGTGAAGTAGTGTCACAGTAATATACAGCACAGTTACTAGGTGATATAGTGAATAGTGTCACAGTAATATACAGCACAGTCACTAGGTGATATAGTGAGGCAGTGTCACAGTAATATACAGCACAGTCACTAGGTGATATAGTGAGGCAGTGTCACAGTAATGTACAGCACAGTCACTAGGTGATATAGTGAATAGTGTCACAGTAATATACAGCACAGTCAGTAGGTGATATAGCGAAGCAGTGTCACAGTAATGTACAGCACAGTCACTAGGTGATATAGTGAAGCAGTGTCACAGTAATGTACAGCACAGTCACTAGGTGATATAGTGAATAGTGTCACAGTAATATACAGCACAGTCACTAGGTGATATAGTGAGGCAGTGTCACAGTAATGTACAGCACAGTCACTAGGTGATATAGTGAGGCAGTGTCACAGTAATGTACAGCACAGTCACTAGGTGATATAGTGAATAGTGTCACAGTAATATACAGCACAGTCACTAGGTGATATAGTGAAGCAGTGTCACAGTAATGTACAGCACAGTCTCTAGGTGATATAGTGAGGCAGTGTCACGGTAATATACAGCACAGTCCACTAGGTGATATAGTGAGGCAGTGTCACAGTAATATACAGCACAGTCACTAGGTGATATAGTGAAGTAGTGTCACAGTAATATACAGCACAGTCACTAGGTGATATAGTGAAGCATTGTCACAGTAATGTACAGCACAGTCACTAGGTGATATAGTGAAGCAGTGTCACAGTAATATACAGCACAGTCACTAGGTGATATAGCGAATAGTGTCACAGTAATGTACAGCACAGTCACTAGGTGATATAGTGAATAGTGTCACAGTAATATACAGCACAGTCACTAGGTGATATAGTGAGGCAGTGTCACAGTAATGTACAGCACAGTCACTAGGTGATATAGTGAGGCAGTGTCACAGTAATGTACAGCACAGTCACTAGGTGATATAGTGAAGCAGTGTCACAGTAATATACACCACAGTCACTAGGTGATATGGTGAATAGTGTCACAGTAATATACAGCAAGTCACTAAGTGATATAATGAAATAAGTGTCACAGTAATATACAGCACAGTCACTAGGTGATATAGTGAAGCAGTGTCACAGTAATATACAGCACAGTCATTAGGTGATATGGTGAATAGTGTCACAGTAATATACAGCAAGTCACTAAGTGATATAATGAAATAAGTGTCACAGTAATATACAGCACAGTCACTAGGTGATATAGTGAAGCAGTGTCACAGTAATGTACAGCACAGTCACTAGGTGATATAGTGAGGCAGTGTCACAGTAATGTACAGCACAGTCACTAGGTGATATAGTGAAGCAGTGTCACAGTAATATACAGCACAGTCACTAGGTGATATAGTGAGGCAGTGTCACAGTAATATACAGCACAGTCACTAGGTGATATAGTGAATAGTGTCACAGTAATATACAGCACAGTCACTAGGTGATATAGTGAAGCAGTGTCACAGTAATGTACAGCACAGTCACTAGGTGATATAATGAAGCAGTGTCACAGTAATATACAGCACAGTCACTAGGTGATATAGCGAATAGTGTCACAGTAATATACAGCACAGTCACTAGGTGATATAGCGAATAGTGTCACAGTAATGTACAGCACAGTCACTAGGTGATATAGTGAATAGTGTCACAGTAATATACAGCACAGTCACTAGGTGATATAGTGAGGCAGTGTCACAGTAATGTACAGCACAGTCACTAGGTGATATAGTGAGTCAGTGTCACAGTAATGTACAGCACAGTCACTAGGTGATATAGTGAAGCAGTGTCACAGTAATATACACCACAGTCACTAGGTGATATGGTGAATAGTGTCACAGTAATATACAGCAAGTCACTAAGTGATATAATGAAATAAGTGTCACAGTAATATACAGCACAGTCACTAGGTGATATAGTGAAGCAGTGTCACAGTAATATACAGCACAGTCATTAGGTGATATGGTGAATAGTGTCACAGTAATATACAGCACGTCACTAAGTGATATAATGAAATAAGTGTCACAGTAATATACAGCACAGTCACTAGGTGATATAGTGAAGCAGTGTCACAGTAATGTACAGCACAGTCACTAGGTGATATAGTGAGGCAGTGTCACAGTAATGTACAGCACAGTCACTAGGTGATATAGTGAAGCAGTGTCACAGTAATATACAGCACAGTCACTAGGTGATATAGTGAGGCAGTGTCACAGTAATATACAGCACAGTCACTAGGTGATATAGTGAGGCAGTGTCACAGTAATATACAGCACAGTCACTAGGTGATATAGTGAATAGTGTCACAGTAATATACAGCACAGTCACTAGGTGATATAGTGAAGCAGTGTCACAGTAATGTACAGCACAGTCAATAGGTGATATAATGAAGCAGTGTCACAGTAATATACAGCACAGTCACTAGGTGATATAGTGAATAGTGTCACAGTAATATACAGCACAGTCACTAGGTGATATAGTGAATAGTGTCACAGTAATATACAGCACAGTCACTAGGTGATATAGTGAAGCAGTGTCACAGTAATATACAGCACAGTCACTAGGTGATATAGCGAATAGTGTCACAGTAATATACAGCACAGTCACTAGGTTATATAGCGAATAGTGTCACAGTAATATACAGCACAGTCACTAGGTGATATAGTGAATAGTGTCACAGTAATATACAGCACAGTCACTAGGTGATATAGTGAGGCAGTGTCACAGTAATGTACAGCACAGTCACTAGGTGATATAGTGAGGCAGTGTCACAGTAATGTACAGCACAGTCACTAGGTGATATAGTGAATAGTGTCACAGTAATATACAGCACAGTCACTAGGTGATATAGTGAAGCAGTGTCACAGTAATGTACAGCACAGTCTCTAGGTGATATAGTGAGGCAGTGTCACGGTAATATACAGCACAGTCACTAGGTGATATAGTGAGGCAGTGTCACAGTAATATACAGCACAGTCACTAGGTGATATAGTGAAGTAGTGTCACAGTAATATACAGCACAGTCACTAGGTGATATAGTGAAGCATTGTCACAGTAATGTACAGCACAGTCACTAGGTGATATAGTGAAGCAGTGTCACAGTAATATACAGCACAGTCACTAGGTGATATAGCGAATAGTGTCACAGTAATGTACAGCACAGTCACTAGGTGATATAGTGAATAGTGTCACAGTAATATACAGCACAGTCACTAGGTGATATAGTGAGGCAGTGTCACAGTAATGTACAGCACAGTCACTAGGTGATATAGTGAGGCAGTGTCACAGTAATGTACAGCACAGTCACTAGGTGATATAGTGAAGCAGTGTCACAGTAATATACACCACAGTCACTAGGTGATATGGTGAATAGTGTCACAGTAATATACAGCAAGTCACTAAGTGATATAATGAAATAAGTGTCACAGTAATATACAGCACAGTCACTAGGTGATATAGTGAAGCAGTGTCACAGTAATATACAGCACAGTCATTAGGTGATATGGTGAATAGTGTCACAGTAATATACAGCAAGTCACTAAGTGATATAATGAAATAAGTGTCACAGTAATATACAGCACAGTCACTAGGTGATATAGTGAAGCAGTGTCACAGTAATGTACAGCACAGTCACTAGGTGATATAGTGAGGCAGTGTCACAGTAATGTACAGCACAGTCACTAGGTGATATAGTGAAGCAGTGTCACAGTAATATACAGCACAGTCACTAGGTGATATAGTGAGGCAGTGTCACAGTAATATACAGCACAGTCACTAGGTGATATAGTGAATAGTGTCACAGTAATATACAGCACAGTCACTAGGTGATATAGTGAAGCAGTGTCACAGTAATGTACAGCACAGTCACTAGGTGATATAATGAAGCAGTGTCACAGTAATATACAGCACAGTCACTAGGTGATATAGTGAATAGTGTCACAGTAATATACAGCACAGTCACTAGGTGATATAGTGAATAGTGTCACAGTAATATACAGCACAGTCACTAGGTGATATAGTGAAGCAGTGTCACAGTAATATACAGCACAGTCACTAGGTGATATAGCGAATAGTGTAACAGTAATATACAGCACAGTCACTAGGTGATATAGCGAATAGTGTCACAGTAATATACAGCACAGTCACTAGGTGATATAGTGAATAGTGTCACAGTAATATACAGCACAGTCACTAGGTGATATAGTGAAGCAGTGTCACAGTAATATACAGCACAGTCACTAGGTGATATAGTGAGGCAGTGTCACAGTAATATACAGCACAGTCACTAGGTGATATAGTGAGGCAGTGTCACAGTAATATACAGCACAGTCACTAGGTGATATAGTGAGGCAGTGTCACAGTAATGTATAGCACAGTCACTAGGTGATATAGTGAGGCAGTGTCACAGTAATGTACAGCACAGTCACTAGGTGATATAGTGAATAGTGTCACAGTAATGTACAGCACAGTCACTAGGTGATATAGTGAGGCAGTGTCACAGTAATATACAGCACAGTCACTAGGTGATATAGTGAGGCAGTGTCACAGTAATGTATAGCACAGTCACTAGGTGATATAGTGAGGCAGTGTCACAGTAATGTACAGCACAGTCACTAGGTGATATAGTGAATAGTGTCACAGTAATATACAGCACAGTCACTAGGTGATATAGTGAAGTAGTGTCACAGTAATGTACAGCACAGTCACTAGTTGATATAGTGAAGTAGTGTCACAGTAATATACAGCACAGTTACTAGGTTATATAGTGAAGCAGTGTCACAGTAATGTACAGCACAGTCACTAGGTGATATAGTGAAGTAGTGTCACAGTAATATACAGCACAGTCACTAGGTGATATAGCGAATAGTGTCACAGTAATGTACAGCACAGTCACTAGGTGATATAGTGAATAGTGTCACAGTAATATACAGCACAGTCACTAGGTGATATAGTGAAGCAGTGTCACAGTAATATACAGCACAGTCACTAGGTGATATAGTGAAGCATTGTCACAGTATGTACAGCACAGTCACTAGGTGATATAGTGAAGCAGTGTCACAGTAATATACAGCACAGTCACTAGGTGATATAGCGAATAGTGTCACAGTAATGTAAAGCACAGTCACTAGGTGATATAGTGAATAGTGTCACAGTAATATACAGCACAGTCACTAGGTGATATAGTGAAACAGTGTCACAGTAATATACAGCACAGTCACTAGGTGATATAGTGAGGCAGTGTCACAGTAATGTACAGCACAGTCACTAGGTGATATAGTGAGGCAGTGTCACAGTAATGTATAGCACAGTCACTAGGTGATATAGTGAAGTAGTGTCACAGTAATATACAGCACAGTTACTAGGTGATATAGTGAATAGTGTCACAGTAATATACAGCACAGTCACTAGGTGATATAGTGAGGCAGTGTCACAGTAATATACAGCACAGTCACTAGGTGATATAGTGAGGCAGTGTCACAGTAATGTACAGCACAGTCACTAGGTGATATAGTGAATAGTGTCACAGTAATATACAGCACAGTCAGTAGGTGATATAGCGAAGCAGTGTCACAGTAATGTACAGCACAGTCACTAGGTGATATAGTGAAGCAGTGTCACAGTAATGTACAGCACAGTCACTAGGTGATATAGTGAATAGTGTCACAGTAATATACAGCACAGTCACTAGGTGATATAGTGAGGCAGTGTCACAGTAATGTACAGCACAGTCACTAGGTGATATAGTGAGGCAGTGTCACAGTAATGTACAGCACAGTCACTAGGTGATATAGTGAATAGTGTCACAGTAATATACAGCACAGTCACTAGGTGATATAGTGAAGCAGTGTCACAGTAATGAACAGCACAGTCTCTAGGTGATATAGTGAGGCAGTGTCACGGTAATATACAGCACAGTCACTAGGTGATATAGTGAGGCAGTGTCACAGTAATATACAGCACAGTCACTAGGTGATATAGTGAAGTAGTGTCACAGTAATATACAGCACAGTCACTAGGTGATATAGTGAAGCATTGTCACAGTAATGTACAGCACAGTCACTAGGTGATATAGTGAGGCAGTGTCACAGTAATATACAGCACAGTCACTAGGTGATATAGTGAAGCAGTGTCACAGTAATATACAGCACAGTCACTAGGTGATATAGTGAAGCATTGTCACAGTAATGTACAGCACAGTCACTAGGTGATATAGTGAAGCAGTGTCACAGTAATATACAGCACAGTCACTAGGTGATATAGCGAATAGTGTCACAGTAATGTACAGCACAGTCACTAGGTGATATAGTGAATAGTGTCACAGTAATATACAGCAAGTCACTAAGTGATATAGTGAAGCAGTGTCACAGTAATGTATAGCACAGTCACTAGGTGATATAGTGAAGCAGTGTCACAGTAATATACAGCACAGTCACTAGGTAATATAGTGAGGCAGTGTCACAGTAATGTATAGCACAGTCACTAGGTGATATAGTGAAGTAGTGTCACAGTAATATACAGCACAGTCACTAGGTGATATAGTGAAGTAGTGTCACAGTAATATACAGCACAGTCACTAGGTGATATAGTGAGGCAGTGTCACAGTAATATAAAGCACAGTCACTAGGTGATATAGTGAGGCAGTGTCACAGTAATATACAGCACAGTCACTAGGTGATATAGTGAATAGTGTCACAGTAATATACAGCACAGTCACTAGGTGATATAGTGAGGCAGTGTCACAGTAATGTACAGCACAGTCACTAGGGGATATAGCGAAGCAGTGTCACAGTAATGTACAGCACAGTCACTAGGTGATATAGTGAAGCAGTGTCACAGTAATGTACAGCACAGTCACTAGGTGATATAGTGAGGCAGTGTCACAGTAATATACAGCACAGTCACTAGGTGATATAGTGAGGCAGTGTCACAGTAATGTACAGCACAGTCACTAGGTGATATAGTGAGGCAGTGTCACAGTAATGTACAGCACAGTCACTAGGTGATATAGTGAATAGTGTCACAGTAATATACAGCACAGTCACTAGGTGATATAGTGAAGCAGTGTCACAGTAATGTACAGTACAGTCTCTAGGTGATATAGTGAGGCAGTGTCACAGTAATATACAGCACAGTCACTAGGTGATATAGTGAGGCAGTGTCACAGTAATATACAGCACAGTCACTAGGTGATATAGTGAAGTAGTGTCACAGTAATATACAGCACAGTCACTAGGTGATATAGTGAAGCATTGTCACAGTAATGTACAGCACAGTCACTAGGTGATATAGTGAAGCAGTGTCACAGTAATATACAGCACAGTCACTAGGTGATATAGCGAATAGTGTCACAGTAATGTACAGCACAGTCACTAGGTGATATAGTGAATAGTGTCACAGTAATATACAGCACAGTCACTAGGTGATATAGTGAGGCAGTGTCACAGTAATGTACAGCACAGTCACTAGGTGATATAGTAAAGTAGTGTCACAGTAATATACAGCACAGTCACTAGGTGATATAGTGAGGCAGTGTCACAGTAATGTACAGCACAGTCACTAGGTGATATAGTGAATAGTGTCACAGTAATATACAGCACAGTCACTAGGTGATATAGTGAAGCAGTGTCACAGTAATATACAGCACAGTCACTAGGTGATATAGTGAGGCAGTGTCACAGTAATGTACAGCACAGTCACTAGGTGATATAGTGAGGCAGTGTCACAGTAATATACAGCACAGTCACTAGGTGATATAGTGAATAGTGTCACAGTAATATACAGCACAGTCACTAGGTGATATAGCGAATAGTGTCACAGTAATGTACAGCACAGTCACTAGGTGATATAGTGAATAGTGTCACAGTAATGTACAGCACAGTCACTAGGTGATATAGTGAAGCAGTGTCACAGTAATATACAGCACAGTCACTAGGTGATATAGTGAAGCAGTGTCACAGTAATGTACAGCACAGTCACTAGGTGATATAGTGAGGCAGTGTCACAGTAATATACAGCACAGTCACTAGGTGATATAGTGAATAGTGTCAGAGTAATGTACAGCACAGTCACTAGGTGATATAGTGAAGCAGTGTCACAGTAATGTACAGCACAGTCACTAGGTGATATAGTGAAGTAGTGTCAGAGTAATGTACAGCACAGTCACTAAGTGATATAGTGAAGTAGTGTCAGAGTAATGTACAGCACAGTCACTAGGTGATATAGTGAATAGTGTCACAGTAATGTACAGCACAGTCACTAGGTGATATAGTGAGGCAGTGTCACAGTAATATACAGCACAGTCACTAGGTGATATAGTGAATAGTGTCAGAGTAATGTACAGCACAATCAGTAGGCAATATAGTTAGTCAGACTACAGAATACAAGGCACAGTCTGTAGATTAAAAAAATATATATCCTTGCAGGTTTCCAGAGCAGTACACACGTGCACACAACTTTACAAGATACATTTATTGTCATGTAAGAGTAGCACCCGCGGGAAGGGGACTTGGCTCACGCACTGAGAAACAGCAAGACAGATAAAGGCATAAATAATAGTGCTGCCATGCGCAGTTAACAATGGTAGTGCACATAAAAGTATTCGGAGGTTGCCCTAGGTACACCCATAGAATTGCAATTGCTGCTATATTTACTTATTCTCTTCACTTCCCACTTTTGGACAAGACTTCAAAGTGGAGCGCAAATCTTCACTCCCCCAAGTGCATTATCTCTATTTTTAACATCACGCACCCAGGTGCGGATATAATACAGGTTGCAATTAAAATCTTTGCAACTCTCAATAAAACTTTTGCGACTTTCAAGGGTCGCTATCACATGCAGAAAAAAAAGACTGCGAATTTGCGAAAGCAGGATCGTTTTCCCCCATATACTTTAATGAAGCTTTATTTTGAACAAAAAATATAACAGCTTTAAGCTCACGCAATGATATATATCTATATATAAATATTTTTTTAAAACAATTAAGAAAAAAGTATATATTTTTATCCAGCACTCGCTGAAAATAACCAATCACAGAAATAGACACATGAGGGTATGCAAACTATAACATTTAATAACATCGCAATGTAAATTAGAGAGCTTCACATAAACAGGGCATCACTTAAAGCAGTGTTTCCCAAACCCAATTCTCAGGACCCTTAACCGGCCACATATTCATTATATCTTAACTAAAGCACAGGTGAAATAATCAGTTCACCCATTAGCTGATCAGTTCACCTGTGCTCTAGTTAAGATATAATAAATATGTGGCCTGTTAAGAGTCCTGAGGAATGGAGTTGGGAAACACTGACTTAAAACTCCAAAATTTGTATTGTTTAAAAAGATAGATAAATTAGTCAATAGGAATTAGAGCTGTTTAAATCTTATTGGCTGTTTAAATCAGCCAATAGGATTTAAGCAGCTCTCACTCTTATTGGCTGATTTATTGGCTAATTTTTATTTTATATTGGGGTACCGTTGCATTTCTATTGGCTAATTTTTCAGCCAATAGGAATGCAATGGTACCCCAATATAAAAGTGAAACCTTGCATTGAATCCTCAGTGTGCGGCAGACGATCGCATGAAGAGGACCTCCACGTCAAACCGATGGACCTCCACCTGGACCTTCGCCTCCACGCATCCACCTACCGCTCCGCCTTCGCTGGGATGAAGATAGAAGATGCAGCTCCAACGATGGATACAGATGGAGCTGCTTGGATGAAGATGCTTCGCCACTGGGATGAAGATCTTTCACCAGACTTAAGCAACTGTGAGTACTGATTTTGGGGTTAGTGTTAGGTATTTATTTTTATTTTTTTTAGATAAGGTTTTTTTTTAAATGCCGAAAAAGAGCTGAATGCCCTTTTAAGGGCAATGCCCATACAAATGCCCTTTTCAGGGCAATGGGTAGATAAGGTTTTTTTAGTTAGGTTTTTTTTATTTTGTGGGTTTGGGGGGATTGTAATGTTAGGGGGTATTTTTTTTTATTTGTTTGCAAAAGAGCTGTTAACTTTAGGACAATGCCCTACAAAAGGCCCTTTTAAGGGCCCTTGGTAGTTTATTATAGATTAGGATTTTTTTTATTTTGGGGTGTTTTTTTTTTTTTTTAAACGGGGTATTAGATTAGGAATAATTTTTATTTTTTTGGATAATTTAATTTGTTATTTTTTGTAATGGTAGTTTTTTTATTTTTTGTAATTTTATGTTTATTATTTTTTGTAATTGCAGTTTTAATTTTTGTTAGGATTTTTATTTTTAGTAATGTTAGGTTTTAGTAGTTTAAACTTAGTTTTTTTTTATTTCACAGCTAAGTTTGAATTTATTTTTAGTAGGTAGTTGGTAAATAGTTATGTTGCAGCTAACCTAGGTTTTATTTTTATTTCACAGGTAAGTTTGTATTTAATTTTAAATATGTAGTTAGTTAATAATTGTAACTTTAATTTAGGTATATTATAATTATGTTAAAGTTAGGGGATGTTAAGTTTAGGGGTTAATAGTTTAATTTTGCTTGTTGCGATGTGGGGGCCGGTGGTTTAGGGGTTAATAGATTTAGTTAGTGTTGGCGATGTTTGGGAATGGCGGTTTAGGGGTTAATAGGTTTAGTTAGTGTTGGCGATGTTTGGGAACGGTGGTTAAGGGTTAATAGGTTTAATTAGTGTTGGTGAAGTTTGGGAACGGCGGTTTAGGGGTTAATAGGTTTAGTTAGTGTCAGCAATGTTGGGGAACTGTGGTTTAGGAGTTAATAGGTTTAGTTAGTGTCAGTGATTTCGGGGAACTGCGGTTTAGGGGATAATTTTAATTATGTTAAAGTTAGGGGATATTAGGTTTAGGGGTTAATAGTTTAATTTAGATGTTGCTGCGATGTGGGGGCCGGCAGTTTAGGGGTTAATATATTTAGTTAGTGTTGGCGATGTTTGGGAATGGCGGTTTAGGGGTTAATAGGCTTAGTTAGTGTTGGCGATGTTTGGGAACGGCAGTTTAGGGGTTAATAGGTATAGTTAGTGTCGGTGATGTGGGGGAACTGTGGTTTAGGGGTTAATAGGTTTAGTTAGTGTCAGCGATGTCGGGGAACGGTGGTTTAGGTGTTAATAGCTTTATTTAGTGATTTAGTTAGTGTCGGCGATGTCGGGAAACTGCGGTTTATATTAGAACAATGAAAAATTCATAATATGAATAATGGATCCGAAAATTCGGAAACTGATTTATTAATTTTCTGAATTTTTCAGGATTTTAGTTATGGTGCCAATTCCGAAATTAGGATGCATTCGAATCTCCGAATTGGAAAAAAAAATGTCCGAAAACGAAACGCACATGTCTAATTTCAATGAACCACTTCAGTAACTGCCCTTAATGCACATCCAAAATTTGACATAATTGTGCATAAAAATTATCAAACCTCATTGTTGTAAAGATTTGAATATAGCCCCTTTTAGGTAAGTTACAAATAAAACAAAATTATGTTGTTTGACAAACTGTAACTACCTCACAGCCATACTGTATCCAACTGAGATCACTTATGTACCCTACCATATAGCTTTTATAATATCTTTCAGGATGAATATTTACTCAAAAGAGGATACACTTATACCTCAAAATTAGAAATATAATAAGCAACTCAAGTCTCTCACAATAATCAAGAAATTGACACGGAAGCCCTCAGTTGAGTATTCTTGAGCACAAGCTATAACTTATATTTGTCAGGGTGCTAGGAATCAGACTGAGACAAGAAGTGCAAAAATAATCACACCTTTATTAATAGCAAAAAATAATAAAAAGTCAACAAGTCAAATAACAAGCCAGGAATCAAAACCAGAGCTGGTAGTCAGACGAGCCGAGTCAGGAGCCAAAGCAAGTAGTCAGACAAGCCGGAATTAGGAAACAAGGAGAACAGCAAAGTCAGGAACAAGCCAGGGATCAGGAACCAGGAGGGACGTCAGACAGCCAGGTAATACACAGGAGCACTCACAAACAGGTCTGATACAATGCAAGGGCAAAGCATACTGAACAGAGGCCCATTAAATAATAAGTGATAACATCACAATTCTGGGGCTGTATCCTGTCTCACACGGATGATGTACACCAGTCTGGCCATAAAAGGAAGTGCAGGAAATGAGCAGCATCACACAGTATGCACCAGAGTCAGCAAGAGAGGTGAGTAAAATGGCTGCCAACAGCACATGGCAAACAAGGCAGGGAAAAAAACCCTGACAGTACCCTCCCCTCAACGACCCCTCCCCCGCGGGAGGACAAAAGGATTATTGGAAAAACGGGCATGGAAGGCACGGAGGAGGGCGGGAGCATGAACATCAGAGGAAGGGAACTCATGAACGCTCCTCCGGACTGTAGCCCCTCCAAATACTGTACGCGGCCCCTGGACATACGAGAGTCAATAATGCTGCTGACCTCATACTCCTCATGGTTGTCAACAAAGATAGGATGAGGACGAGGCAACACAGTGGAAAATCGATTACAAACCAATGGTTTCAAGAGGGAGACATGAAAAACATTGGAGATGCGCATTGCAGAAGGAAGGTCAAGAGCATAGGCCACAGGATTGACCCGTCAGAGTATTCGAAAAGGACCAACATAATGGGGAGCCAGTTTATTGAAAGGCACATGAAGGTTCAAGTTGCGGGAGGACAGCCAAACTCTCTCACCAACCTGGTAGGAAGGCGCGGGCAGACGCCTACGATCAATGGAACATTTGGTGCTGCATAGAATGATGAAGGCAATACTGAATCTGCACCCACGTGGAACAGAGTTGCCGGAGATGCTCCTCCAAAGCTGGAATACCCTGAGACATGAATGAATAGGACAACAAGGATGGTTAAAACCCATAATTTGCCATGAACGGGGATAACTTGGAGGAAGCATTAATAGCACTATTACGAGCAAACTCTGCCCAAGATAACAGTTCAGACCAATTATTGTGGTGATCTGAGGTATAGCAATGGAGGAACTGTTCCAGAGCTTGATTAGACCGTTCTGCAGCCCCATTGGATTGAGGGTGATATGCCGAGGAGGAAAGCTGGATCCCCATTTGAGCACAAAAGGAGTGCCAAAATCTGGAGACAAACTGGCTACTCCAGTCCAACATTATCTCCTTGGGTAACCCATGTAAATGGAAGACCTCCTGGGCAAAAATTGAAGCAAGCTCCTGAGCGGTAGGCAACTTCTTCAAGGGAATGCAATGTGACATTTTAGAAAAACGGTTAACTACCATAAGGATAACAGTATTGCCATTGGAAACAGGGAGCTCGACAATGAAGTCCATGGAAAGATGTGTCCAAGGATGCTCACCATTAGCAATAGGTTGAAGAAGACCCACAGGAAGACGTTGAGGAGTCTTATTCTGTGCACAAACTGAGCCGGAGGCAACATATGCAGCAACATCAGAATAAAGAGCTGACCACCAGAATTGTCGAGTGACAGACCAAATCATTTGGTTCTTGCCTGGGTAACCTGCAGCCTTAGGATAGTGGTAAGTGTGCAAAATTTTAGTTTGAAGATTTTCAGGAACAAAACACTTACCACTAGGTTTTCTCAAAAAGTGCATTGGTTAGTGCAGCCAGGATCTCCTCCCCCAAGGGAGAAGTCAAATTAGTATGTATGGTAGCCAAAATATGGTCAGGAGTTATAACAGGAGTAGGTACAGACTACTCCTTGGACAGAGGCGAAAATTGTCGAGAGAGATCATCAGCCCTAACATTCTTACTACCAGGCAGGTAGGAGGCCACATAAATAAACTGAGACAAAAATAGCACCCATCTGGCCTGTCGGGGCGACAAACGTTTTGCTTCAGATAGATAAGTTAAATTCTTGTGGTCAGTAAGAATGAGCACTGGCATGCTAGTACCCTTGAGAAGATGCCTCCATTCCTTGAGTGCCAAAATTATGGCCAGTAATTCCCTGTCACCAATTTCATAATTGCACTCCGCTGGAGAAAATTTCTTAGAGAAGAAACCACACGGATGCAAGGAACCGTCAGGCGTAGGACGTTGAGACAAGAGGGCACCTACCTCAGTCTCAGATGCATCAACCTCAAGAATGAAAGGCAGGACAGGGTTAGGATGAGCCAGAACTGGAGCAGCAGCAAAGGAAGTCTTAAAACTATCAAAGGCCTTAATGGCAGTAGGTGACCAATGGAGTGGATCATTCACTTTACGGGTCATGTCTGTGATAGGTTTGACCAAAGAATAAAAGTTTTTAATAAACTTTCTATAGTAATTGGCAAACCCCAAAAAACGTTGAATAGACCGAGTGGGCGAGGCCACTGCAGAACTGCTGATAACTTGTCAGGATCCATGGAGAACCCTGCAACGGAGATAACATGACCTAGGAAGGTTACTTGAGTCTGATGGAACTCACATTTCTCGAGTTTACAAAACAGGCCGTTCTCACGTAGTCTCTGAAGAACCTGTGTAACATCAGAACGATGAGCCTCAAGTGTGGGTGAGTGTATGAGTATGTCGTCTAAGTACACCACAACACACTGTTGCAACATATCTCATAGGACATCATTAAAAATTCCTGGAAAACAGCAGGAGCATTACATAGGCCAAAGGGCATTACAAGATACTCATAATGCCCGCTCCTGGTGTTAAATGCTGCTTTCCATTCATGGCCCTCCTTGATCCTAACGAGATTGTACGCTCCTCTCAAATCAAGTTTAGTAAAGACCTTAGCTCCCTTGAGGCGGTCAAGGAGTTCCGTAATGAGCGGAATAGGGTAAGCATTCTTAATGGTAAGATGATTACGACCCCTATAATCGATGCATGGTCTTAACTCGCCACCCTTTTTCTTCTCAAAGAAGAAGCCAGCCCCTGCCAGAGAGCAGGATTTGTGGATGATCCCCTACAACAGAGCATCGGAAACATACTCCTCCATAGCACAATTCTCCCCAACAGACAGAGGGTAATGGCACAATCGTAAGACCAGTGAGGAGGCAACATACCGGCATGCACCTTGTCAAATACGTCTAGGAACTCTCGGTACTCCTCTGGCAATTGAGATACTGAAGACGTGCACAAGACTTTAACTGGTTTCCGAAGACAAGTGGAAATACATTGCAGAGACCACGACAAAATTTCTGACCTTCGCCAGTCGAGACTGGGATTGTGATTTTGGAGCCTGGGATAACCCAGAATAACTGGAAAATGCTGAGAGTTTATCACCTGAAACTGGAGGGTTTCAAAATGGAGAGCCCCAACAGCCATGGATAACGGAGCCGTTTCATGAGTAACGATTGCGGGCTGAAGGGGCCTGCCATCAATGGCCTCAATAGCAAGCAGAACGGACCAAGACAAAACAGGAATGGAGTGCTTTGATACAAAAGCACTGTCAATGAAATAGACCGCAGCACCGGAGTCAACAAGAGCCTGGATGACTATGGAGGAGTCCACCCAGGAAAGGACAACCATGACCAAAGGTTTCTCCTTTAGCGGTTCCGGGGACGAAGATTAACCACCCAAGGTCTGCCCCTGACAGGACCTTAGGTGTGAGCATTTCCCAGCCATGTAGGACAAGACATCAAAAGGTGGCTCTGTAACCCACAATAGAGGCAGAGCCCCTCCCTCCTCCTAAAGGCCCTATCCGCCGCGGAGAGACACGTGAATCCCAACTGCATCGGCTCAGCAGTACCTGGTGACTCGGGACCAGGAGGCATGGGAGGAGAGGGAGGCATGGGTGGGAACGAAAACGTAGGAGACAATGGAACAGGAGGCTTCCGCAAGTGCTCCTTGAAAGAGGGCCTCTCACTTAGTCTGATGTCAATTAGGATCAAAAAAGACACCAATGCCTCGAGATCTTCTGGTAAATCTCTGGCAGCAACTTCGTCTTTAATCGCATCAGAGAGCACATGAAAGAAGGTGGCAACAAGGGCTTCATTGTTCCAACCTACCTCTGCGGCAAGTGTATGGAACTCAATGGCATACTGAGCAACAGATCTTGTACCTTGCTGAATGGACATGAGTCATTTAGCAGCAGAGGAGGAGCAAGCCAGAACATCAAATAGGAGGCCACAAATTCAGGGTAATTTGAAATCACAGGTTTATTAGTCTCCCAAAGGGGATTAGCCCAGGCAAGAGCTGTGTCAGAGAGTAACGAGATGAGAAATCCCACCTTAGCTCTGCCAGAGGGAAACGCCTGCGGTAACATCTCAAAGTAAATGCCCACCTGGTTCAAAAACCCTCTGTACTGATTAGGATCGCCTCCATATCGCTGAGGTAGAGGGGCAGAACCGGACATGCTCCTGGTAGGACTAGGTGCAGCAGCGGAAACAGGAGCAGCCATATCTTGTGGGGCACTTTGGTCCAAATGTGCAGGGCGAGTCAGCAGGGTTTGCAGGGCTAGTGCAAATTGATCCAAGCAGTGATCCTGTTCATCCATCCTGGAAATTATGACAGGTAAAGGTGGATTATTAGCACCATCAGGATTCATGGCCCTTGCGTAATGTCAGGGTGCCAGGAATCAGACTGAGACGAGAAGTGCAAAAATAATCACACCTTTATTAATAGCAAAAAATAATAAAAAGTCCACAAGTCAAATAACAAGTCAGGAATCAAAACCAGAGCTGGTAGTCAGATGAGCCGCATCAGGAGCCAAAGCAAATAGTCAGACGAGCCATGTCAGGAGCCAAAGTGAGTAGTCAGATGAGCCAGAATCAAGAACAAGGAGAACAGCAGAGTCAGGAACAAGCCAGGGATCAGGAATCAGGAGGGACGTCAAACAGCCAGGTAATACACAGGAGCTCTCACAAACAGATCTGAGACAACGCAAGGGCAAAGCATACTGAACAGAGGCCCTTTAAATAATAAGTGATAACATCACAATTCTGAGGCTGCATAATGTCTCACACGGATGATGTACACCAGTCTGGCCATAAAAGGAAGTGCAGGAAATGAGCAGCATCACACAGTATGCACTAGAGTCAGCAAGAGAGGTGAGTAAAATGGCTGCCAACAGCACATGGCAAACAAGGCAGGGAAAAAACCCTGACAATATTATAAACATATAGATTAAAAGTGGAGCACAAAAATATTATCAATATTGTGATTTAACCTTGTTCAAGTTAAATTAACAGTACTTCTATTTTTACACTCGTATTACAAATTAATTTTATTACGTGATTGATAGTCTAGAGAGTGCTTACATCTAGATGTCATAAAAGGCGGGTGCGCTAAATCCTATGCAGTCGTGATAAAAAAAACTTGTGTCGGATATTGCATGAGCACTAAATCGATAGCGCGCTAAATCTAAGTGAAGTGAAGAGTTTTTCACTTAGTTTTATACAAAAGTATATCAATGAATTTTAAAGGGAAACTCAAGTTTTAATCTTTCGTGATTCAGATAGAGCATGCAATTGTAATGTTCTCTGGAGTGATAAATCATGCTTCACTATCTGGCGACCTGACGAAAAAATCTCGGTGTGGCGGATGAAAGGAGAACACTAGTTACCAGAATAGTGCCTACTGTAAAGTTTGGTGAAGGAAGAAAAACTTCCTGGGCTGTTTTTAGGGTTTTTGCTAGACCCTTAAGTTCCAGTAAAGGGTAATCTTATTGCTACAGGATACAAAGCTTCAGGTTCGCCCAGAGATACAAGCCTATAGAGGGACTCAAATAGAATTACAACTACCTTGGGAATATTACAGGTAAAACATAGACTCAAAACTTTAACAGTCAACAAAGTACTAATTAATCTCTTCCTCTATGCTACAAATTAGAATAAGTGTACAGATAACAAGGCTAAGGGGTAGATTTATTATGCTGCGGATGCAGCTGTGTCTGCGCGAGCCTTCATCCTCCACTCATCCTCCAGTGCCTCCACCTCTGATGCCGATTGGATACGATCGGGATGATTGACACACCCTGCTAGCAGCCTACTGGCTGTGAATTTTCAGGGGGCGGCATTGCACAAGCATTTCACAAAAAGCCTTGTGCAATGATAAATGCCAACAGCGTATGTTGTCAGCATTTAGCAATGTCGGACAGATATGTTCGCCACAGCGAATCATGTCTGTCCGACATTTCATAAATCAACCCCTAAGACTTGAGTGGAAAAATAAGTAGTAATCCTTAGCCTTTAATTCACTTTAAAAAGAAAAATAGCCATAGCCCTGTTCCCAAATAAGAGCCATTCCCTTTGTAGATTACTTATTTACTAAATGGTAATAAAGAAGAAAAAAGGAAAATAAATACACAGCTACAAACTTTCTGCAAAGCTCTATTTGTTTTCTGCAAAAAGTACAGCAATGAATCTTTAACTTCAGCCGAAGAACAAGCACTATATAAACAATTGATTTACAGCATCTTGCCAAAAACTGCCTTTTTTAAGGAAAATCAATAGAGCATCTAAAATGGGTACTGGTCTGTAGGTTCAGCAGAGAGACCCAATTACAACTCATGTTCCACTGCCTTGGCTGCATCTATCTGACAACATCAATTTATTAAATAGAGAAGAAAGAGCCTGATTATTTTATATAGCAGCATTTTTAAGGTTTTCATTAAAATTGCCAAGCTTAAAAGACCCAAAGTCTACTGTAAAATGTGCTGTGGTCATCAGCCTGTTACTGCAGTGTTTAACTTTAGTGAGTTATCTAAACCTTTCATGAAGCCTTTAAATATGTTTAACCATCAGATTGTTAAATTGGACTGTTTAACCACAGATGTATAAGAGACACAAGTACTGCATTAAACAGAAAAAGGGAACATTGAAAATTAAGCTAGTTCTTCAAGATACATGCAGGAAGAAAGGCATATATTTTGCAGACAAACAAACTGTTGTGGCTAGTGATTAAAAAAACCAGTCAATACATTTTATCTTAGTCTTAAACTAAGTCTATTTAGTAACAAAGAATTGTTAACCATGTTATTTTCTAATTACCAAATGTTTTTTATGATCCTATACACACAAACTAGTCCACTGTGACAATGATCAAATGGGTTGTGATAATTCTAAGTATATAAACGGACAGTCTACACCAAAATTGTTATTGTTTAAAAAGATAGATAATACCTTTATTACCCAATTCCTAGTGGATTGGGTATATATAGATAGCTAGATAGATAGATAAATATATATATACTATAATCGCATTTGTATAACCCGCAAGAAATAAATAATAAAACACGTAACCGCCCGGGCGAAATAACAAAAAAACCTAACCGCCTGAACGAATTATAACAAAAAAAACCTAACCTCCCGCACAAAGTATTAAAAAAACTAAACCTCAAACCCGCACATCGCAAAATAATAAAGTAATTAATAAAGTAATTAACCCCTAATCTGCAAATAACCTAATTAAAATATTAACCCCTAAACCGCAAACCCCCCACATTGCAATAAACCTAAATAACCTATTAACCCCTGAACCGCCAAACCCCCACATCTCAATAAACCTAATTAGCCTATTACCCACTAAACCGCAAACCCGCACATCGCAAAATAATAAAGTAATTAACCCCTAATCTGCAAATAACCTAATTAAAATATTAACCCCTAAACCGCCAACCCCCCACATTGCAATAAACCTAAATAACCTATTAACCACTAAATCGCCAACCCCCGCACAACGCATATAACTAATTTAATTACTAAGCCCCCTAACCTAACATCCCCTAAATTAACCCCAATACTAAGTTACAATTAAAATAATAAGATAACATTAAATTACAAAAAAAATAATCTAAAATTACAAAAAATAATAAACTCTAAAATTACAGAAAAAAATTAAACAAAATGATCAAAAATAAAAAAAAATAATCCTAATCCCTATGAAAATAAAAACACCCCCTAAACTAAATTACCAATAGCCCTTAAAAGGGTCTTTGTAGGGCGTTGCCCTACGTTAAACAGCTTTTTACATTTAAAAAAAGTCCCCCCTAACAGTAAAAAAACCCCACCCACCAAACCCCCCAAAATAAACAAAAACTAACACTAATTTAAAAGGGCAATCAGCTCATTTACAGCCCATTAAAATCCTAAATTTAAAAAAAATAATCCTAAATCTAAGGGGCATATTTATTAAGCTCCGTGTAGAGCTTGAGGCCCCTTGTTTCCGGCGAGTCTTCAGGCTTGCCGGAAACAGAAGTTATCAAGAAGTTATGAAGCAGCATTCTAAAGACCACTGCTCCATAACTTGTCCGCCTGCTCTGAGACGGTGGACAGAAATTAACCCAATCAAATTTGATCGGGTTGATTGACACCCCCTGCTAGCGGCCGATTGGTCGCGAATCTACAGGGGGCGGCATTGCATCAGCAGTTCACAAGAACTGTTGGTGCAATGATAAATGCTGACAGCGTATGCTTATCGATGGGCAGCGATGTGCAGTGGACATGATACGCTACTTTGTATCATATCCGCTCGCACATTGTTAAATATGCCCCTATAGGTACTCACCATTCCTGAAGTCTATCGGAAAAGGTCTTCTTCTAGGCGGCTCCATCATCTTCTATCTTCATCCGGAGCGAAGGCGGCACAGGGCGGAGGTGCAGAGCTGGCTTCCCTGATGCACGGATCCTAAGCAAAAGTCCTCAGCGACGTGGAGGCTTCTCTTCATGCGATCGTTCGTTGCACACTTAAGATTGAATGCAAGGTACCCCATATTTAACACTTAAAATATATATGCAATATAATTAAACTGTTATATAGACTTCAAATGTTTTAAATTATCCTTTAATTTGCAAGTCTTAATCTGTCTACAATTGCAGAATTAATTGGAAGACTGCACTGACGTATTGTCAAATTATACATGCATATGGGAATTCGAGGCATTTATGATTAATCAGTAAGAACATAACAAAACACTTATTTAATATAATTTTCTCTGTGGTGATGATAACCTCACACATACTGTATTATGTGTATGAACAATAGTTGTATTGTGAGAGTTACTATAATAAAGAAGCTGTGAATTAATTTGTGTAATGAGTGACATTATTATTGTATAGCATATAGGTTGCATTAAAATCTGACTACATTCCTTAGATTCATGTTTAACACCAAGCTTCTACGGTAATAGTATAAGAAACATTTATTTTAAATACTTTTAAATTATTATCAGAAAACCCCCCACAAAAGATTCCAATTTACTTATTTGATCAAATTTGCTTTTTTTCCCATGATTCTGTGTTGAGATGATACCTAGGTAGACATCTGGAGTGCTACAGGAAATAGTGCCGCTATTTAGTGCTCTTGCAAATGGATAATATTCTTGCAAAACTACTCCATATAGTTTTTCAAAAATTGGCTGGCTCCTAAGCAAACCAAGATAACAATAATTTGCTAATTTCTAAGCCCTTGAAGGCTGCCTTTTATCTCAGTACATTTTGACAGTTTTTCACAGCTAGACAGCGCTAGTTAATTTGTGCCATATAGATAACATTTTGCTCACTCCCATGGAGTTATTTATGAGTCAGCACTGATTGGCTAAAATGCATGTTTGTCAAAATAAGGGGGCAGTCTGCAGAGGCTTAGATCCAAGGTAATCACAGAGGTAACAAGTATATTACACATATCTAAATATGTATATGCGCGATATCCTAAGCTCAGCCTTTTTGAGCGCATCGGGTTAGCACATGAGCGCAAACGTTTTACTTTCAACTTGTAATACCAGTGCGAACCAACGCACGCAAAAAGCTCACTGCTAGTGGAGTTACCGTGCAAGCATCAAATTCCGCTCAACTTGTAATCGGCCCTTAATTGGGGATTTTGATAGTTCCTCATAAAAGGATAAAACTCACAAAATTGCTCTTTCTGCCTAGTAAGAACAATCATTTCATTACTAGTTATTCTTCATAGGTTTTATCAGGAAATACACTTTATCATTGACATATTGGGCCAGATTAAAAAAAGACTGTTTTTAAATTGTTACAGAGTTATAGGGGTCGATTTCCGCCTGAAGCGGAAGTTAAGAAGCAGCGGTCCTAACACTGCTGCTCCTTAACTCGTTCGCCACCTCAGAGGTGGCGGACAGCAATCAACCCGATCGAATACGATTGGGTTGATTGACAGTCCCTACTAGCGGCCAATTGGACGCAAATCTGCAGGGGGCGGTATTGCACCAGCAGTTCACAACTGCTGGTGCAATGATAAATGCCGTCGGCATTTATCGATGTGTGGTGGACATGATTCGTTATAGCGGATCATGTCCGTCCACACCATGAAAAATTGACCCCATAGACTCTAAAAATATTATTTACTTTGGATGAAGTTTAAATGAGTCCAACCTTGATTTAATTAGAGGAGCTTTTTGCATTATTTCAATACAACCATAATATGTGTGCATAATGTAAGTGTTCTTTGAACGCGTGATATATAATTAAATGTATTAGAATAAGTCTCATTCAAAATAAGGAAAAGGGGACAGCACTCTCAGACCAGACCGGGTACACATCCCATAAGCCCTAACCAGGCTAAGCTTTTGGTGCTATAGCACTCTCTTAAAGCTACACTATTTCCAGAGTCACAGGGAGTTAACCCCGGCCCTGCCTAAGTGCAGGTCCATAGGGAAAATAATCAAGTAAACTATGCAACACACACACACACAAATGTTCAGCACTCACTCACAAGCTCTCAACTAGGATTAAAAGCAAAACTGGAGGAGTCAGTTAATGCATTTAGCCAAATGGGACCAGCCCAGGTACCACGTCAAGGTCTCTTCCAAAAACCTGGGTCCCTAATACAGCCACACAGCTGCAAGCTCTTAATCTAACAAACTGGCAACAAGTCAGGGTTCACAGACTTATGTAATCACCCTGGGCATATGCAAAACAAGGAAAAGGGGAATGCACTCTCAGACCGGACTGGGTACACATCCCGTGACCCCTAAACAGGCTCAGCTTTTGGTGCTATAGCACTCTCTTAAAGCTACACTATTTCCAGAGTCACAGGCAGTTAGCCCCTGGCTGGCCTAGGTGCAGGTCCATAGGGAACATAGCATACGTCTCACCTATGGAGTTTACTATGACACAGGTTGGTTAGCTTGCAAAATTTTAGTCAACATATTATACTAAAAAATACCCTTTTCATATAAGTTTGGGATTGTGTTAGGCTTTTGTTCATAATCAAAAAGGCTGATGTAAAACAGACAACAAGTAGTGTAAGACTGAATTAAAGGGACATGAAACACACAATTTTTCTTTCATGATTTAGGTAGAACATACAATTTTAATCTACTATCCAGTTTACTTCTATTATATAATTTCTTTCATTCTCTTGGTATCATTTGTTGAAGGAGAAGAAATGCACTATTGGTTTCTAACTGAACGCATGGGGGAGCCAATGACAATCGGTATATATATATGCAACCACCAATCAGCAGCTAGAACCTAGGTTCTTTGCTGCTCCTGAGCTTTCCTGGATACACCTTTCAGCAAAGGATAGCAAGAGAAGGAAGCAAATTAGATTCTAGAAGTAAATTGGAAAGTTGTTTAAAATTGTTCTGTCTAAATCATGAATGTCTAATGTCTAAGTATATCTTTCTGGGAACATATGGGAAGGAAAAGCAACATGGTTACTTAGCAAGTCAGATAGCCCTAGCTTATACATATATATTCATTCATCAATTCATGCACTCATTCTGAAATTATGAGCTGAGCATTGGTGCAGCAGGTGTAGTAGCCCCAGGGCCCAAGTGCTGGGGGCCCATAGCAGCCATTCTATGCATAAGTGTGTGCATATTGTGTACAATTCTAATGTAGGAGAGCCTTTTATAAGTGCAGGTTGCAGATCTATCTATCTATATCTATCTATCTATCTATCTATCTATCTATCTATCTATCTATCTATAAATATCTATCTATCTATATTATTGCTACTGCTTACTACGGAGTTACCATTGGGGGCAACAAAACATTTTGCACCAGGGCCCTCTGCTGAGTAGGTCTGCTACTAGAACTGAGTACACTATGGCCCCTATTTATGAAAGTCTGGCGGACCTGATCTGACAGTGCGGTTCAGGTCCGCCAGACCTCGCTGAATACGGCGAGCAATACGCTCGCCGTATTTAGCATTGCACCAGCAGCTCACAAGAGCTGCTGGTGCAACGCCGCCCCCTGCTGACTCGCGGCCAATGGGCCGCCAGCAGGGGGGGTGTCAATCAACCGATCGTACTCGATCGGGTTGATTTCCGGCGATGTCTGTCCACCTGCTCAGAGCAGGCGGACAGGTTATGGAGCAGCGGTCTTTGTGACCGCTGCTTCATAACTGCTATTTCTGGCGAGCCTGCAGGCTCGCCAGAAACACGGGGCATCAAGCTCCATACGGAGCTTGATAAATATGCCCCTATAGGTGTATTGAATCACATATTCTTCCACTGGACCAGGTTATAATGGACTCACCTTATAAATGACAGTTGTGCACAACTATGCCCTGAAACCATATCTTGCATCCCCTGAGATGAAAAGAGCATGACGTGAGCTATGCAACATTGCATATATCGGTATTAAAAAATAATAATAATATGGGGACAATATGTGATAAATTATCTGGATCATAAAATAGGATAAACTCCATGGTGTAAAAATATACCTTATCATTTTACCTACATTAAATGTTTATTATACTATTACCATAGAAACATGATTGCAAACATGAATGTACGGAATGTTATCAGATTTCCACACATTCTACATGCTACACAATGATAGTGCATAAGTTAATTTACTGCTTCATTAATATATTAACTCTCACAATACAACTATTATTTAAACACATAATACTGTATGTATGAGGTTACTGCCACTGAGTAAACTGTATAAAAGGAATGTATAATTGCTATGTTTCTGCTAAATAACCATGATGCTTCAAAATCTAATGTTTATGTATACTATGACAATAATTTAGTGCAGTCTCCCAATTAATTCTGGAATTTTTAGACCTATTCAGATTTGCAAATTAAAAGATAATTTAAAACATTTAAGTGAAAAGAAGAAGGGGTTATCCTCATATAAATTGGAGTCGTCTGGTATATTTATATAACTTTGATTTGCACGTAGGCGTGACGATGAGCCTCTACTCAAATAAATGGAAATTTAGTCAGGTGATCTCTATTACCACAGTGATCAACTGGCTATTAAAACCTATAAAGGGAGTTTATTTAAAGGGACTATGGCCTTTAAAACAAGGGGACATTGGGGTATTTTGATTGCCTGTTATAAGAGTATATAAGTGTAAAAAGAGTTTAAACGTATTTTATTTTAAAAACTGTGCGAATACTTAAACCCCCAAGATGCACACACAGTTTAAAAAGGTCATTATCTTGGTTGGTTTCAAGGACTTAAGAGAGCTAAGATTGAAGAGTTTAAATACTTACCCCCATCAAGCTAGCGCAAATGCCCTACACTACCGCGTTTCTGAGGCTTGGTTAGGTCATGCATGGTAACATCACCAAGTCATCCCTGGATTAATAAACATACTGTAAAATATTCTAAATAGTCCATAGAATATATCTAAATATTTTACAGTATGTTTATTATTTTGAATAATTTATATTAATTTTTATTAATATTTTATAAATAATATTTCAATAACGTGCCTTAAGAATCCGAAATTCTCATGTGTGCTAACCCAACAGTGTTAAAACACATATTTTACATTCCTATATTCTTCACATAGAAAATGATGTACCTTTATTATGAAATATATATTTCTATATATATTTGATACTGTTTAATGTAAAATATATATATATATAGATAGATAGATAGATAGATAGATAGATTTGCAGGTATTGCTGTATGCACACATATATAAAAATATGTGTTTAAGAATAAAATGGACAATATCCTGTAAGTGAAAAACCTTTGAATGTGAAATATGTACGGTAAATATACAGCAAAACACAGAAATACATAAATATATATATGCATATTTAGATATGTATATGTTTGTATTTCTATCCTAAAGTAACTGTACTGTGAAATGTATTTTTTATGTATTTTTGCAACATTTTATTTGAGTGTAACAGTTAACCAGAGCTCTGGACTTGCGATAACCCGACACACGTTAATTCAATTGCACTCGAGAGAACAAATTTACTTTCAACTTGTAATACACGCACTACTTTTTTTTTTTTTTTTTAAATGATTTTTATTGAAAATCGGTACATTGAGAAACAAGTGACATAGTTACAGTTCTCTTAGTAACAATATAACAGCAATTCACTTTAATGATAATCATCAACAATCAGTGACCTAATTTTCATAAGTATTTTCAAGATCAGTTAAAAGTGGAAATGAGTCATAACAGGACCTACCTTGTTTTAGGGAATCAGGAAAAGATACAGAAGGATTTGGTTGAGGGAGTGGGACAGGGATTAGGGTGATAAGGTTTAAAAAGGGAAATAGTATCCCATCTGGCCCAACGCAATACAGGTGTAGGAAGATCGTGATCATGTCTCTAAAGCCCCAGGAAGAGAGTGATATAGTGTTTGTATAGAGGATGAAATGAGGGTGTAATACACATCAATGTGTATTACTGCCCTTAGGGGGCGCCTCCTATAGCCTAACAACTAAACATATGTTCAAACAATATCAGTTAACTAAATTAATACTTATAAGAGATATATATATACAGAAACATACATATATATAAAAGTGTACCAACATAAAGTCCAGTAAGTGATATAGATATAGTCCCAATCAGTGGTAAGTCCAAAAAAAACAGTAGTAGGCAGCTCTCGGTCTTAGGATGGTCTTCCTGAAAGATGGGTAACTAGAAAAAAAGAAAACACAGAGGCGCCAAACATGGCCTAGTATAGCCAGATACCAGATATAACAATTAACAGGGTAGCAATTGGATACTCACAAAGGAGACGCACCCAATGGTGCTATTGAAGCAGACTGGAGCCTCTCAGTGGTCCAGCTCACTGATGTGTCTCACGTATCAGTTGTGGTCCTTGGTGATGGTGATTAACAGGTTCCTGAGTGAACAAAAAATATGCAAACCATAGCCCAGTAACGTTTGTACAAGTGAATGGCAATCTGAGCAATCCTACTTACAAGATCCAAAGCACCTGCAGGTGCATACACTGCAAACTGGAACCAAACAGTCGCCCAGTAGACTGATCCCTCCAGGTGAAAGCAGATTAACTCTCAGGTGCCAATCAAAGTTTGAGCAGCATGTAAATGATATAAAGATTGTCCAAAAAGCAAGTGTATTTCTGTAAAAATCTTTATTAAAATGCGACGCGTTTCTCAGCTATAACAAGCTGTTTCATCAGGCTAAAAAATTATGTTTTTTAGCCTGATGAAACAGCTTGTTATAGCTGAGAAACGCGTCGCATTTTAATAAAGATTTTTACAGAAATACACTTGCTTTTTGGACAATCTTTATATCATTTACATGCTGCTCAAACTTTGATTGGCACCTGAGAGTTAATCTGCTTTCACCTGGAGGGATCAGTCTACTGGGCGACTGTTTGGTTCCAGTTTGCAGTGTATGCACCTGCAGGTGCTTTGGATCTTGTAAGTAGGATTGCTCAGATTGCCATTCACTTGTACAAACGTTACTGGGCTATGGTTTGCATATTTTTTGTTCACTCAGGAATCTGTTAATCACCATCACCAAGGACCACAACTGATACGTGAGACACATCAGTGAGCTGGACCACTGAGAGGCTCCAGTCTGCTTCAATAGCACCATTGGGTGCGTCTCCTTTGTGAGTATCCAATTGCTACCCTGTTAATTGTTATATCTGGTATCTGGCTATACTAGGCCATGTTTGGCGCCTCTGTGTTTTCTTTTTTTCTATATAGTGTTTGTAGCTTTATGTGAATACACACACTACTTTTGACACCCGCATTAAACCATGCGCGTAACAGTTAGTGCTCCACTCGTAATTTGGCCCTTAGTGTTGTAGGAAATTATGTTTTAGAGACTTTATGGACTTTCCCTCTCAACCTTTTTTGTCTGCATTCGCTCAATGTTTTTTTATGAAGGACTTATGTAGACTGATGGGAGTCCATTTCTGTACCTGCACAACTTCCCCACGACCAAAGTGATGCACAAGGCTAAGACTGATCGCTGCCCTTATCGGAACACATAGCAGTAGGTACTCTATAACCAACACCAGCACTGCACTGTGCCCAGTCTTATCCCTCCCAATGGGCAAATAACCTCATTATCGCCACCTACTGATGGTGATCGTTATTACAAAAGCAACTTCAATTGTGAACAGATGCAGTTTATTCTACTAATCCTTTTAGCAGAAAATGTAAATTCTATTTTTCTAAATAGGCTATTAACAGCATATTGATTTGCTAAATATATAAATACACAAACTTCTAATAAGGTTCGAGGTGAAAGAGAACTCTTCACATTATTGACTAGATTACAAGTGGTCATAAGTAATATCACACCTGTGCTAACATGCGCTTATTACAAGTTGAAAGTAAATGCATTTACTTGGGCAAAAACAAATTTAACGCATGTCAGGTGTTACAGAAGCATTAGTTATTTTGTTATGAAGAGCTTATTTCCCAGCAGCAATGCCTGAACCAGCAAGCCAGCGCCTAAGAAGGGCTCCAAGAAAACTGTAACAAGTTTCATTTCATAAAGAGTTAACTCTTTTTTTTCAGCTTTTAGAAACTATTGTCTAATCACCTCTGGAGCCAGACTGCTAATTGATAAGATGAACTTGTAAACTTGTTATCTTAAGTACTGTAATCCTATTGTGGCCTGTCAAAGGACAGTGCTCTCTATCTAAATGTGTGATGGGGGATTTTGTGCTTCCCCCCCTCTCCCCCTGGGAGTGCCCTGTGTGCATGTAACCTATATAAAAAGCAGGCTGGGCATCCCAGTCCTGAGTTCTTGTTTGACCCTCAATCGCAGCGTTGACTCGTTTTTGTGGGCAGAAGGGTATCCTAGCTGTACTGCAGCTAAGGGAGATTATTCTATATTTGCGAGACTCATATAGAATACTATGGAAAGCAGCTTCTCCCCTCTTTAGCAATAGGGATCCAGGCTACTAAGCGGTCCATCTCTCAGCGAGACTAAGGGTAACCGTAACATTTGGCGGCAGCGGCGGGATTTTCCTGGATTTCCTAGGAGAGGTACAGAACGGATGGAGAGCGCTTACGAAAAATTGAAGCGTACAACCCTAAAGGATTTACTTGAAAGCAGAGGGGGGTACGCCAGCAACCGGCCGAGGAGAGAGCTGATCGCAGAATTGACCGAACTGGATCAGAGCTTCACAATGGCGGAAACACCGACCACGATTAGTGACGAAAAAACCAGGATTGTTCGGGAAAGGCTCTCATTATACGGGCCGAACCCCTCCATGGAATTGGTACAGCAGTTGATGGCGGAGGCGGACGAGGATATACGAGAGACTCGAGCCCACGAACTCAACCTAGCGAACGCACACCGCAATGCTGAAGCCCCGCAGGTAATCATCCCTGTCGAAAATGCTGGGAGGCCCAAGATACCCTATGCGGCATTTCGACCCTTCCTAGAGAGCGAGACAGGGATTGATGAATATTTGGCGGACTTCGAAAGGCAATGTGCCCTGCACCAGATTCCCAACAGAGAGTGGCCCACGATATTGTCTGGGAAACTATCCGGGCGAGCCCTGGAAGCCTTTCGTACTCTGGGTGCTGAGGAAGTGACACAGTATGAGCTAGTTAAGGAGACACTGTTGCGACGGTACGCTGTAACTCCGGACACGTATCGCCGACAGTTTCGGGGCACGGAAAAGAAGCCTAACGATACCCATATGGAATGGGCGCACCGAATGCGGAGAGCGGCAAATCACTGGCTGAGCGGAAGTAAAGCGGTGACTGGGGAGGAAATTTTACAATTGTTTCTCTTAGAACATTTTTATAATGGCATGGAACAGCAAGGGAAGGAATGGCTGCGAGACAGGCGGCCTTCTACCTTAGAAGAAGCAGCCAAATTGGCCGATGAACATTATGACTCCCGTCTTCACGAACCCATGAACTACCGAGCTCCAGCACGGGTCGAACCCAGAGAGGTTTACCGTGCACCCCCTCGTGCTGAATTCCGCAGAGGGTATGGCTCGAGGGGCGATCTACCGAGGGATTGCGAGACACAGGGGCTACTATCACGCTGGTACAGAGTCATTTGGTGCCAGAGCACAAGCGATCCGGACAGACTGTGGCCGTTAGAGTGGCGGGGGGGGATGTGTACAAAATTCCAACAGCTAAAGTGCATCTTGATTGGGGAGCGGGAAAGGGGGCTGTGAACGTGGGCCTAATGGATAATTTACCTGCCGAAGTACTACTGGGCAACGATTTGGGCCCCATGACTTCTGCCTATGCTCCAGTATGCAACAACGAGGCGGACCCAGTGACTACACGGGCCCAAGCCCGGACGGAGCGAGAGCTCTCACCAGTGCGGGAGACACAGGTAAGACCTACCCCGACCTTGCCTGACAGGTTAGGCCCCATACCCTGGGACACCCCAGATGCCTTCGAGGCAGAGTCTAAGACTGACCCGACCTTACAAAAGTACCGGGAACGAGCAGAGACCGGAGGGGGCGGGGCAGATAACGAAACATTCTTATGGGAAAAAGGGAAACTATACCGCTGGACAGAGAAAAGGGGACAGCGTAGGCGACAGCTGGTAGTGCCCCACAAATACCGTCAAGAAATCCTCAAAATAGGCCACGACATCCCCTTAGCAGGCCACCTAGCCGTTACCCGTACCCTACACCGCATTACTCACACGTTCTTTTGGCCAGGGGTGCACGCTGACGTTAGAACTTACTGTAACACCTGCGATGTGTGTCAACGAGTAGGAAGGCGAGGCGATCACCCTAAAGCCCAGCTAGTAAATATGCCCATTGTAGAGGAACCCTTCAGCCGGGTTGCTATTGACCTAGTGGGACCACTGGCTACCCCTAGTCCCTCCGGTAAGCGATACATTCTTACCGTAGTGGACTACGCTACCAGGTACCCAGAGGCTGTCGCCCTATCCAACATACAAGCGGATACGGTAGCGAATGCACTAGTACAGGTGTTCTCCCGGGTAGGATTTCCAAAAGAAATCCTATCCGACCGAGGCACCCAATTTACGGCTGAATTGACCCAACAACTCTGGCAGGTTTGCAAAATTAAGTCCCTCCTAAGCTCCCCATACCACCCCCAGACGAACGGGCTGTGTGAGAGGTTCAATGGGACCCTCAAGCAAATGCTCAAGACGTTCACTCAGGAATACCGAGACTGGGAACGCTTCCTGCCGCACCTCCTATTTGCTTATCGGGAGGTGCCCCAGGAAACGACAGGGTTCTCTCCCTTCGAGTTGCTCTACGGAAGAAAGGTACGGGGACCCCTAAACCTGATCCGGGAGCACTGGGAGGGAGAGATGGAGGCTGACGGTGTCCCAATTGTGCCATACGTGCTGGAACTCAGGGACGGAATGGAGCAATTAGCCAAATCCGTGCGGGCTAATCTCCAGTTGGCCCAGAGAAGACAGAAAGTATGGTACGATCGGGGGGCCCGAAAGAGAATCTTCACCATAGGACAAAAGGTGTTAGCACTTAAGCCGGTGAAGACAGACAAATTGCAGGCGTCCTGGCAGGGTCCCTACCAGATCGTAGAGAAAAGGGGAGACACCACTTATGTGATAGCTAGCTGCCACGACAACAATCTTAGAAAGACATTCCATGTAAACATGCTCAAGGAATATTTTGAGCGACCAGAGAACGTGACGGCCGTATGTTGTTCCCCTCAGGAAGACCCCGACAGTTTACCCATTCCAGACCTATTAGAAAAGAGCCTCCCCACAGGTATAGTGGCGCAGGTTCAGATAGGGGACCGACTTAGCCCCACTGAAAGGGAGCAGCTCAACCAACTCCTCCAGTCCAAACACCTCACCTTCTCCCCGAAGCCAGGGTACACTACTTTAACCACCCACCAGGTAGATACTCCGGGACAAGCTCCCTTGCGCCAGGCTCCGTACCGAATCCCCGAAGCAGTTAGGACAGGAATGAAGAAGGAGATCGATGAGATGCTCCAGCTCAGGGTAATTGAGCCCTCCGATAGTCCCTGGGCCTCCCCAGTTGTCTTGGTGCCCAAGAAAGATGGGACCACCCGGTTCTGCGTAGACTATCGGAGGCTCAATGAAAATACCGTGACGGACGCTTACCCTATGCCCAGGGTAGACGAGCTACTCGATCGTATAGCCAGGGGAAATTACCTGACCACTATTGACCTCTGCAAAGGTTACTGGCAGATTCCCCTGGCCCCGGAGGCTATCCCCAAGTCGGCATTCGTCACCCCATTCGGCTTATATCAGTTTAGGGTAATGCCGTTTGGGATGAAGAATGCCCCAGCTACATTCCAGCGCTTGGTGGATAGGCTCCTGGATGGCTTCCAGAGTTTTGCTTGCGCCTACCTGGACGACATAGCGATCCACAGTGAGTCCTGGGAGGACCACTTAGCTCATGTGGGAATGGTTCTGGATCAGATCCGGGCTGCTGGCCTGACTCTGAAGCCAGAAAAATGCCACTTTGGGATGGCCGAGGTACAGTACCTGGGTCACCGGGTGGGGTGTGGAAAGCAGCGACCAGAGCCGGCCAAAATAGAAGCTGTCGCCAATTGGCCCACCCCCATCACTAAGACTCAGGTCCTAGCCTTCCTGGGCACGGCAGGGTACTATAGACGGTTCGTACCAGACTACAGCACACTTGCCAAACCCCTGACTGACTTGACCAAGAAGAACTTACCTCGACAGGTCCTGTGGTCTCCCCACTGTGAAACGGCTTTCCAGGCTCTCAAAAATGCTCTAATTAACGCTCCTGTCTTGGCGGCCCCAGCCCTTAACAAACGTTTTATCGTCCATACAGATGCTTCCATGTTCGGGCTGGGAGCCGTCCTCAGCCAAGTAGGCGAAGATGGAGGGGAGCATCCAGTTGCCTACATCAGCCGGAAGCTCCTGCCCCGCGAAGTCAGCTATGCAGCGGTCGAAAAGGAGTGTTTGGCTTTGGTGTGGGCATTAAAGAAATTGACTCCCTATTTATATGGTCAGGAGTTCACTCTGGTCACCGACCATAACCCGTTGGTGTGGCTGAACCGGGTCTCTGGAGATAACGGCAGGCTATTACGTTGGAGCTTATCGTTGCAAACCTTCAATTTCACCATTACTTACAGACCTGGGAAACAGAATGGCAACGCCGACGGGTTGTCCAGACAAACCGACCTCAGCCCCGCATAACCAGCAGTCTGGACAGCCTTAGTCTGCCCCGAAAAGGGGTCAGACCGTGTCTGCCAGAGTGTTCCACAGAAAGGGAGCAATGTTACAGAAGCATTAGTTATTTTGTTATGAAGAGCTTATTTCCCAGCAGCAATGCCTGAACCAGCAAGCCAGCGCCTAAGAAGGGCTCCAAGAAAACTGTAACAAGTTTCATTTCATAAAGAGTTAACTCTTTTTTTTCAGCTTTTAGAAACTATTGTCTAATCACCTCTGGAGCCAGACTGCTAATTGATAAGATGAACTTGTAAACTTGTTATCTTAAGTACTGTAATCCTATTGTGGCCTGTCAAAGGACAGTGCTCTCTATCTAAATGTGTGATGGGGGATTTTGTGCTTCCCCCCCTCTCCCCCTGGGAGTGCCCTGTGTGCATGTAACCTATATAAAAAGCAGGCTGGGCATCCCAGTCCTGAGTTCTTGTTTGACCCTCAATCGCAGCGTTGACTCGTTTTTGTGGGCAGAAGGGTATCCTAGCTGTACTGCAGCTAAGGGAGATTATTCTATATTTGCGAGACTCATATAGAATACTATGGAAAGCAGCTTCTCCCCTCTTTAGCAATAGGGATCCAGGCTACTAAGCGGTCCATCTCTCAGCGAGACTAAGGGTAACCGTAACATCAGGTTTCGAGAAAGGAGACCAAGCGTAAAGTGTAAAAGTTTTAAAAAAAAGGGAGCACCAAACACAACATAAATACATTAAATAAAGTGTTACACTCATATATACACTATCTGATAAAAAAATATTCAAATAAATATCAATAAAAATGTATATAAGGGTTAAAAGTGTATGGTATTTGATATCAACATCTGATAGGGAAAGGCCCTGAAGGACAATCCGGTTAGCTGCTTGTTGATGGAGCGCAGCGTTCTTCACACTATGGCAAGTGCCGCCCTCTCCATCTGGGTAATTATCTGAGTCACTGAGATGTCAGAAGCCAGTGCTGGAATCAAGCACTCTACCTACGCTCTGAAAGAAACAAAGTTTCCAAGCAATAACCACAACCCGCTACAAAAAAATAATATATATACATATATATAAAAATAAATGTGTGTATAAATATATGGGCATATATGTGTACCTAAACGTATTTATGTGTTTACATAAGTGTATATATACGTATATATATATATATATATATATATATGTTTACATACACACACACATATATATATAAATATATAAATATATATATATTATATATATTTACATATACACACACACACATGTATAGACATATATACACTTATACAAACAGTGAAGCAATCTGCTAGGAACAAACAACAGCTCAGTTGGCTTGTGCTATGGCCCGGTTACCACATGGGAGTAGCTTCTTTTTGCCCAATTGGGCTTTTCACAGAGGAAAACTTTTCTAAAGAATATCCGTCTGATCCCGCCAGTCCCAAACTACCACGCAATTCTCCTCTGAATAAGGAAAATGACAACCCCAGATGATCGTTTTGGCCTCCTTTGGGCCTCGTCAGTGAGGTGCAGCCATATCCCTCTAAGCACAGTTGGCAAGGAGTTCACGTCTGGTTTCCCTCATCACCCTTATGGAGACTTTCCCCAGGGTCATATATATATATGCAAAACAGAATGAGAAGCAGTCTGCCAGGAGCGAGCATCAAGCTCAGTGGCTTGTTCTATGGTGCGGTTACCACCTGGGAGTAGCTTCTTTTTGCCCAATTGTATATTAGTCTGATCCTGCCTAACAAGGTCAGTCCAGTCCCGAAATACCAGGCAATTCTCCTCTGAATAAGGGAAACGGCAACTCCAGACGATTGTTTCGGCTTTGTCAAATGTATACACTTTGGAGCCTTTTCCACTCAAATACCTTAAAACATTAAAATCTATTTTATTAAATTTGACTAAATATTTTACAATGTGTTTTAATGTGTATTGTACTGTGAATATTTTACATTCCAGTATTTTTCACATAGCAGAAATGTTTTTAGTATTTTTAAATATATATTCATATATATATATATATATATATATATATATATATATATATATATATATATATATATATATATATATATCTATATATATATCGGTATATATCTATACCTGTATATATTCATATAGATATATATTTGAAAAAAAATAATAATCAGATATTCATAGAAATAGATAGTAAAAAATAAAAAGAACATTTTCTTCTATGTGAAAAACATTGGAATGTAAAATATGTATACCCACCTTCGAGTTTAGAGCTGTAGGTCTAAAACGGTGTCAGGTTAGCAGGCAAGCAGTAAGTGTTAGTTTTTATTTAACAGTGCGCTCCATTAAAATCAATGGGGAGAAATTAGCGCGGTTGCAATATCTGAAGTTAGCACGTATTGGGTTTCAAGTGCGCACAAACATTTTACTTTCAACTTGTAATACACACGATAACCCGCCCGTGTTAAAAGTTTCAGTGGTGTTTGCGCACAAGAAAAAATTCTAGATAGCATGCCACTTGTAATCTGACCCTATGACAGAACATTTATTGAAGCTTTCTTAGTGAGAAGTAGTAGATTGGGGCAAATAGGCGAAAAAGGTTAGATTTTTTTGTGTGTTTGTTTCTGTGAGTTTGTGTGTGAGTTTCTGTGTATGGGGTCGATTTATCAATGTCTGTCCGACATGATGCGCTGTAGCGTATCATGTCCAACAGACATTGCTGAATGCTGACAGCATATGCTGTCGGCATTTAACATTGCACAAGCAGTTCACTAGAACTGCGGCCGCTAACAGGGGATGTCAATCAGCCCGATCGTATATGATTGCGGATTGAAGTCTGCAGCCTCAGAGGCGGTGGACCGGTTATGGAGCAGCGGTCTAAAGACGGAGCTTGATAATTTGGCCCCTATGTATGCATTTGAGTTTCAATGTGTGTGTGAGAGAGTTTATGTGTGAGATTTTCTTTGTGTGTGTGTGTGTGTAGGAGAGAGAGATAGTGTGTGTACGAGAAAAAGTTTGTGTGTGTATGAGAGAGAGAGAGTTTGTGTGTGTATGAGAGAGAGAGAGAGTTTGTGTGTGTATGAGAGAGAGAGAGTTTGTGTGTGTATGAGAGAGAGAGAGTTTGTGTGTGTATGAGAAACATAGAATTTGTCTGTGAGTTTGTGTGTGTACGAGAGAGAGTTTGTGTGTGTGTAAGAGAGAGAGAGTTTGTGTGTGAGTTTGTGTGTGTATGAGAGAGAGTTTGTGTGTGTACGAGAGAGAGTTTGTGTGTGTACGGGAGAGAGTTTGTTTGTGTGTGTGTTTGTGTGTGTTTTTCTGTTTGTGTGTGAGCGCTTCTGTACGTGTGTTTTGGGCACAGAGCATAGTTAGTTGTGGGTTTTTGTTAGGGATGGGCGAATGTGTTTATATTCGAATGTTAAAACGAATGTTATTGTAGAAATTCGATTTACATAATAGAATGTTGATAAGAACGAATATTCTTAAAAATTCGATTTTCGAATGTTATTTACAGTTTTTGAATGTCACATTCGAATTCGAATGTCAAATTCGAATTCGAATGTCACTTTCAAATTCGAATATTACATTTCTAAAACACAATTGTAGACTAGAAACACTATTTCGAATTTGAATGTCACATTCGAATCAAATATCACACTCGAATTTGAATATTACATTTATAAAACACAGTATTAGACTAGAAATAATATTTTGAATTTGAATGTCACATTCGAATCAAATGTCACATTCAAATCGAATATCACATTCGAATTCGAATATTACATTTAAAAAACAGAGTATTAGACTAGAAATACTATTTCAAATTCGAATGTGACATTCGAATTTGAATATTACATTTCGAAATTGAATGAATAGATAGCTAAACATTATTTGAACAAATATTTTCAAATTTTATTGAAAAATTCGAAAACGAAAATTCGAAAATAGTTTTTGTGAAGTATTTATGTCATAAAATATACCCTTTGGTTGAAGCCCCTAGTCTTTTGACCACCTATCAATGCCCCTGGAATTAGAATGTGCCCTACATTTCAAGAGGGGCAAACTGTAGAATAAATGGATATAGGGGCATATTTATCAAGCTCCGCTGCTTCATAGACAGAAGTTATGAAGCAGCGGTCTAAAAAACGCTGCTCCATAACCTGTCTGCCTGCTATGAGGCGGCAGACAGAAATCAACCTGATCGAATACGATTGTGTTGATTGACACCTCTGCTAGTGGCCAATTGGCCGTGAATCTGCAGGGGGCGGTATTGCACCAGAAGTTCACCAGATGATAAATGCTGAGAGCGTATGCTGTCGGCATTTATCAATGTGCAGCGGACATGATCCGCAATATTGGGTCATGTCCGCTCGCGCATTAATAAATAGGCCCCATAGTGTTTATTAAACGTATTTAATGTTTAATGTCCCTTTATTTGCAGTTAATATGTCAGCTATTGGCAATAATTGTTTTGTCATCAAGTAGACTAGAAAGTTTATCTTTATGCATTGTATCTCCACTGATGAGGTTTTTTTTTATTTTAATAAACAATAGAGAGTCATACAAAAAATGCACTATAATTTATACTTTTCAGGGAAAGTTTTGAAGTCAATTTTATTAACAAACAGTCTCACAACCATAAAACAAGGTTATCTATTTTCTAATGTCCTTTATTGTATTTGGTTACTGACTGTTCAAAGCACCATGCAGGTATTTATCATATCAGGATTTATTCTGTACAGTACAAGACACTTCTGTTGGCAAAGTACTGAGAATCTAATGCAAAAACGATATGGAATAACACAGATGGTATTTCGATTTAGTATAATAAAGTGTAATAAAACCAAAATCAAAAGCGGTTTTGAGTAAAACAATATTTTGGATATTTGTAGTGAAATTGCGTAATACTTTATAATAAATAGACAGCTAGACTGATATGTTATGTGCCACGCTTTACAAATTGCATCTTTCAGAAGTCCCACTGTGCTCATGTTGATATGTAACAGGTCTTTGCACATTCTTTATTGAAATCTTTCATTCGTGAGAGGGTAATTGGCAATTAAAGAGATTCACATATACCAACATGGTTTGAATAAAAACAAATATTTTGCAATATCTAAATTGTAATTCTTTAACACAACTCAACATATGTGTTCCATATAATATACACAGGTTTTTTTAAATTAAAATCACGTCTATGAAATTTATTTTGTATCTGCTAGATTGAAGTTATACTGTACATTTGTAACTTTATTTTTTTTTTATTCAAATCTGACTTAAAGGGACAGTCTACACCAGATTTTTTTTATTGTTTTAAAAGATAAATAAAGTTTTGCATTACCAACACAGCTATATTAATACACCTTTTACCTCAGAATTGCATTTAAGCCAATCAGTGTGGACTCCTAGGTAACTTCACGTGTGTGAGCACAATGTTACCTATATGACACACATGAACTAACAACCTCTAGTGGTGGAAAAACGGTCAAAATGCATTCAGATAAGAGGCGGCCTTATCAAGGTCTAAGAAATTAGCATATGAACCTCATAGGTTTAGCTTTTAACTAAGAACATCAAGAGCACAAAGCAAAATTGGTGATGTGATAAAAGCACATTGAAAAGTTGTTTAAAATTACATGCCCTATCTGATTCATTAAAGTTTATTTTGGACTAGACTGTCCCTTTAAAGGGATCCTATTTGTTGGGGTTTTTGTAGCACTGCAGGAAACTTACATCAAGAGCTTGAAATGGCTCCCGAAAACTTTACTTACAGCACACCAGGTGTCCAGTCCTATATCTCACTGCCAGCTGCCATTTTTATTTCACTTTTGAACCCATGAGGAGCGCAGCCAATCAGCTGCCTTACCTCCTACAGTGGATTCAAAAGCAAAAAAAATGAAAAGTTTGCTGTGAGTGGCCGGTGGCAAGGCATCACACTAAGCACCTAGGGTAAGGCTGGATTGGACAGCCAAGACTACCTGGGGCTGACCAGCTATAATTTAAGGTGTTGGTGCTGCTGGGGAGATGATGCAGCTGTATCAGCTCTCTTTTATCCTCTGAGCTATACGTTTGAGGGTCACAAATTATTTACTTGTAAATGTTATCTCCTAGACCAGGGTTTCTCAACAGCCAGGCCGTGGCCTAGTACTGGGCCTTGGTGGTTCTGCAGGTGGGCCATGATTTAACATAAACTTTTGCTGTCCCTTTTTTGTGAACTGATCACCTCTCAGAATTCCATGTGTATAGAGTTGTGGGCCTATCAGAGTATATATATGCAAGTGATTCCAGCACTCTTTACCACAAACAACCACAGTGGTGCTCCTCAAAAAAGGTATATATGCTGAAAGTAGGAAAAGCACTCGTCCGGATTTAACAAAGAAAATACATTTATTGTATTAATGTTTTCAGAGTTGCTCCCGTCCTCCGAAATCGTTAATACAATAAATGTATTTTCTTTGTTAAATCCGGACGAGTGCTTTTCCTACTTTCAGCATTTATATATACATACATATATATATATATATATATACACACATAACTACCCCCCCCCCCCTTCCGATGACTACCGGGCACTGGACACATCCAACTAAAATTTACGGCCCTTGAGGTCACTGGAATTGAGAACCACTGTCCTAGACTATGTACCATTTTAATAGCACAATCACACTATGATTAATCATGGACAGAATTAATAATTTAAGAAAAAAATGTAAGAAAAAAAAATAATCCCCTTGAGAAAAAAAAAAAGTCTTTAGGAACAATTTCAGTCACCTTGAAACTAAGCTTTTAGTTTTGTATAAAAGCATAGTAGAAAATATAGGGTTAGGTGTACTTAACCAACCACAATATAATTAAAAACATATTTTTTTAAAAAGAAAAGAAAATAATTTATATGAACTGCCTCTTTGAAAGTAAAGTACGTTTATTGATTGCACAATTTTGCCCTCATTTTGCTTTTTATTACTGCGGCTATTAGCCTTTGTGAACTAACCTAATTGATTACATTAATGACTAATGGATCAACTGTACATGATTAAGACCCTTTAGCAAACACATATAAAAAACAAGGAGGGTTTGAAGTGGCATAAATATTCTCCACTAATGAACAGCAAATGTATGTTTTTTAATTACATTGATTTTCACATTGGAAGAACATTTTATGTTTTTTGAAAGAAACCTATCCTTTCCTAAACCAATCAATATCTTCTTCCAAATACTTATTATTAAAAATAAGTACTTGTTGACCTCTGTGAAACAAATGTATTTTGCCTGAGCAGGTTTAGACATTACCCCCACCCCCACATACACCAAAAATAGTGTTATGTGAAATTTGGGAAAGAAAATGCATTAATAGTTTTTAAATTTGTTTCTTAAAAAAAAAAGCAAAAAAAAAAAAAAAAAGCTAATACCAGCAAAAATCGAATGCTGTAATTAGCTTGACTAAAGGTTAAAAGGGACCCTGTGCTGTACAATTTGTTTCTCACTAATGTGTATAGCAATTGCTTCTTGCTATACACTTTATTTTTTGATGACATTCTCATCATTGCCTGATGATCAAAAGTACTGTGAGGCGAAATATAAAAAAGTGCCAACATTACTGTTTAAACGCAGCATTTTACGTTTTACGTTTTACTATAAATCACAATGGGTGGCGATGCAAGAAAAATATTCCAGCACATCGGCACCGACATTGGTGATGTAAAGTAAAGAATCCTTTTTAAATATATAGCACAGAGCCTAACAAATATAGCTATGTACCCCTAAACTGCCATAACCCACCACCTCAAACTAACCCTACACTACTTAAAGTGAAGGTAAAGTTACATTATTAGCTATCAACTATTATACTCAATGAATTAAATAAATATAAGTTTAATGTATCATTTCCCCCCCCCCGATATCTAAACAAAGGTATAAGCTTTATAAACTACATTTTTAATCGTCATATATGTTGCCCGTTTTTTTTTGTTTTTTTTTACACAGCAGTCACGTTTTTATTTCAACCAGTTGAAAATTAGGCCGTTAGGAGGCCATTACTCTATGTCATACGCCCACTAAATAAACTGAGCATGCGTGATTTTCTTATTGATCGGCTTGAACATCATGCGCGCTCCTGTAACCCCCATTAGACGCTGAATCTTGTGATGTTGTTTTGCGCATGCGCTAAATTCATTACAAGTTGACGTTGGCATTTGTTTGCGCATGCGCAAAGCTGATCTCACGGGAGCGAGCCTTGAGTTGTGACGTAGGGAGCAGGTGGGAGCCCTCTCTAGTCTAAGGCGATATCGAAGCAGGAAATGGGAGATGGGAGGAGCAAAGAACAGTAAGCGTTATTTTTTAAATGATTGCGATTTACTAACAGTTATATTAAAGGTTTAAAAAGTTAGTTAAAAATTGGATAGGCTTCATAGAAAGTACAAGATATTATCTAAAATTTACCATCACTTTAAAAGGACATTAAACCCAAATGATTCAGATAGAGCATGCAATTTTAAGCAACTTTCTAATTTACTCCTATTATCAATTTTTCTTCGTTCGCTTGCTATCTTTTTTTAAAAAGCAGGAATGTGATGCATAGAAGACGGTGTTCTGTTGAGAACTCCAATTCGTCAAAAAACTCCAATCTGCCGTCACTTCTGGTGACTCTTATTTTAATATCTGTTTTGCCTCTGTCTGGGGGGCCACCGCAGACCGTTTGGCATACACCCCAAGTAAACCTTGGGGAATGAGGTTTACAAGGGGGGCTTTGCCCCCCTTGAACCCCCCAGGCAGAGGCAAAATAGATAGTGAAGGTAGGCGATTACAGGGCCTATCTGATTGGTTGTGAATCCTGTCACTCACTGGACACGGACCAATCAGATGTCTGGAAATACCGGAAGTGACGTCAGGTTGGAGTTTTCGACAGACTGGAGGTCTCGACAGAACACTGGCACATTTTTGGTTCAGAACCTGGGTTATGCTTGCTTATTGGTGGGTAAAATGTAAGCCTCCAATAAGCAAGCACTATCCATGATGCTGAACCTAAAATGGGCTGGCTGCTAAGCTTTACATTCCTGCTTTTAAAATAAAGATAGCAAGAGAACAAAGAAAAATTGATAATAATTAGTAAATTAGAAAGTTGCTTAAAATTTCATGCTCTATCTGAATCACAAAAGACAAAATTTGGGTTCAGTGTCCCTTTAATGTTAAGGTGTCATTTTTCCACCAATAACCCACCATAATAAACTTCCTAACCTATTAACCCTATACCACCAATAGCCCACCACATACCTAAAGCAAATAAACTTCTGCATTCGGATCCTAATGATGAATCTGAATGCACAATCCAAAATTGTTCTTTCATGATTCAGATAGAGCATGCAATGTTAAACAACTTTCCAATTTACTTGTATTATCAATTGTTCTTTGTTCTCTTGGTATCGTTTGTTGAAAATCAGGGACATATGCTTAGGAGTCGGGCCCATTTCTGCAGCTTTCTATGGCAGCAGTTTTGCAAGAATGTTATCCATTTGCAAGAACACTAGATGGCAGCACTATTTCCTGCTATTTAGTGATCCAGATGCCAACCTAGGTATCTCTTAAACACAGAATATCATAGGAACAAAAAAAATTTGATAATAGATGTAAATTGGAAACTTTTTTAAAATTGTATTAACTTTTAAATGCCATATCCCTTTAATTTATGACTATCAGTATTGCAATCTATAAAAAAAAAATACTTTTTAAGCAGTTTTTCTAATAATATTTTTCAGGAGATTTACTATGTGGCAAGCTTATTTTGACCATTGGTGCATGACACTTCTAGACTTTTTGCACATATGTTTTTGAGGATTTTCAATGCCCATTTTACATTTTAGCAACACTATCGTTTTCTTATCACATTAAAATATTTAAATATGCAGCAAATCACACTTTTAAACTATGGAGAAAAAAAAAATATTAAAGTCAGAATGTTCATTCTTGACTACAATTAAAATAAGTTGAAACCCCACATTTTTCTTTTAGGTTTTAGATATATACATTTTAATTTTCCAATACTATTTTCCAATTTACCTCTATTATCAAATTAGCTTCATTCTATTGTTATTCGTTGTTAAAGGAGCAGCACTACACAACTTGGAGCTAGTTGATCAAATCCGGAAAGACAATGACAATAACAAAAAGCTTATACGTGCAACTACCAATCAGCAGTTTGCTCATAGTAGTGCATTTTCTGCTCTTGTACCTATTTAGACTTTCCAACAAAGGTACTAAGAGAACAAAGCAACTTTGATTCTATCTGAATAATGAAGAACAAATGTGGGGTGTCATATACCTGTATGTTTTTTTGTATGTTTTAAAGGGACATTAAATACTAAGGGCCAGATTACAAGTGGAGAGGTATTTCACGCTTCTGATTTTGTGCTTACTCGGCTAGGAGCAAGCTTTTTGTGCGAGTTTGGTAGTGTTCATATTACATGTGGAAAATAAAAAAGTATTCACTCATGCGCTATCCAAATGTGCACAAAATGCAGAACTTCAAATATTGTGATCCCGACATGCGCGCAAACCCATTCACATATTCTCAAGCGCTAACCCGACATGAAAATATTAATATTTCACATTCCAGTGTTCTTCACATAAAAGAATATGTTCTATTTATTCATGAATACATATTTCTACATATATCTGATAGTATTTTGTTACTATATATATATACAAAGTAATCCAAAGCACCAGTCTTAGTTAGGCAAGAAAATTAAAACGTAAAAAGTATTTTATTCCAAACTATGTTAAAAACATGAAACATAGTAAAGGGTATACAGTGTATAGCCGTGCTCCTCAGCAGACATGTTTCGTGCACACGGCACTTGTTCACTGCATAGAGGAGCACCGTCTATTTCTGGCCATTTATACACTAATTTTCTTAAAGATACAGTATATGTCAGATGTATATATACCTTCTGTCTTACCATATATAAATATCTGGGTTGCAGTGTTACTAAACAATAGAGTTACTCAGGTTAGATATACTATAAGTCATTATTCCTATAAGGTAATATTATTATTTTAAAGATATCATATGCTATGATTTATCTCAAGTCCTAATTACATTAATGTTTCCCTTGTATGATTTATGTCTACCTTGAAAATTATCTCACTGCTATATAGGTACATATATCCCTATACATAAAGGTCAATGTCCCTCTTAAAGTTTAGACCATCTGGGATGGATGTTTTGAGAGTAAATATCCAGAAGACCTCTCTGAGGTTCAATTTGTTCTCTCTATTCCCCCCCCCCCCCTTCTCCAACTGGGCACATGATCAATTCCCTGAACTTGCAAAAGATTACAATTGGAATTGTGAAATTCCCTAAAATGTTTTGCTATCGGTGTGGTTGAGTCCTTGTCCTTAATAGATCTAAGGTGTTGTAACACCCTGTCCTTTAGGGACCCCTTGGTTCTCCCTACATACTGTTTTAAACAACCCCTACAAGTAAGGAGGAATATTACATGTGTTGTGTTATAGTTTATATAGAATTTTATCTCATGTATGTGTTTTTTTGGTGGTGGAACGTTTTGCCCTCCACTACATAATCACACGTTTTACATATGTTTTTCAAAGATTTGAAAAACCCTTTTTGTTGTTTTAGCCAGCAAGTCTTGGTCTCCTTAGGGAGATCTGAGGGGAATACAATGTTGCCTATTGTTTTACCCTTTCTCGAGATAAACTCACAGACATCCTGTATTATTTTCTTCATTATAGGATCTGTGCCTAAAATGGGGATGCTCTCTCTAATTATGTTACATATTATGTCAGCAAACATGTTTCGTGCACACAGCACTTGTTCACTGCATAGAGGAGCACCGGCTATTTTCGGCCATTTATACACTAATTTTCTTAAAGATACAGTATATGTCAGATGTATATATACCCTCTGTCTTACCATATATAAATATCTGGGTTGCAATGTTACTACATAAAGGTCAATGTCCCTCCTAAAGTTTAGACCATCTGATTCCCCTATTGCTGCTTTTTTTGTAACTTAGAAGTTGTTCTCTGGGGATTTGGTCAACTTCCATTTTAGCTTTATTCAGAATATTATCACTATAACCTCTTCCCTTTAGACGCTGTGTCATATTATTTACCTGTTTTATATAATTTGCACAAATAAATTGACCCTTGGGAATACCCTGAAGTGTATGTCGAGGGTGACTCAAAGTGAATTCTAAGATGGTGTTCCCTGATGTATGCTACTCCGTCCAATACCACTACGTTTCCACCCTTGTCTGATGGTCTGGTCACTATTCTACTATCCTGTGTAAGCTTTGTTAGTGCCTCTTTTTCTTTTTTTGTCATATTTGTTATTTTAATGTTAGTTGTATCATTAAGTTTCCTTAGCTTTTCTTCAACCACCTTTTGAAAAACTTCTATAGCGTTAGATCTAGAATGTACCGGGTAGAAATTATTCATTTTCCTGCAATTGATGAAATCAATGTGAGACTCAATAATTAAATCATCCCTTGTACCATTGCTCTCTACCTGTAAATCCTGAAAATTGATAATGGAACATACTGTACATCAGTAAATAGCAGCGGTTCCTTTACGCCACTTTTGTCAAAATCCAGTTTTACTTGGCCCTGCTCCATCTCAGCATCAATAAAGTGTTTACGCAACACCAATTTTCTAACAAATCTATTAACATCTAAAATAGTGTTAAATAAATTAAAGTGCTGAGATGGAACAAAGCCAAGTCCCCTGGAGAGGACCAAAACTTCTACAGCTGATAATTCTACACAATAGATTCAAGACATTTTTGTTTTCATTTAGGCATATTTCTTCTGATGCCCCCTTGATCTCGTCACGTATGTTCTCTTCTTGATCATTTTCTTTTCCTTCTTTTGTTGATAGCCTCGACCTTTGTTTTGATAGTGTAGATAATCCTCTGCCCCTCTTTCCTCTATGTGTTTTGGTGATTGGTCTGTAGTCAACTGTAAAACAGCTGGTATCAAGGAAGGATTATGAAAACAACAGAATCTATTTCTGGCCCAAATGTGGCAACAGAAGGTTTAAGTGTCACTCTGACCCCAAAAAGGACATCAATAACAAACACACTCCAAAGTCAATATTGAAGAACCAAAAGGCTAACAGATACAAAAAGGTGTCCTTTTCCTCTACAGACATGGATTAATCTGATCCAGAGCCCACCTCACAGGGGTCATTTGAAATGGACAGTGGCTTTGTAGCTACTTCCTCGCCAGAGGATTCTGAAGATGAACCAATGGCCGATACCACACCTATCACAACTGAAGCAAGTGTCCCTTTAGGCGCAGGATGAGGAGGTCCCAAAGGGGAAAGAAGAAACACCCGGAAGAACGAAAAATAGAGGACAATAGTCTGAGTATTGTCAATCTCTCAGACTATAATTTGACTAAAGAAAAAAATATCTCTCCTGTCCAGAGGACTAGGCTTTGTGCCAACCAATAAGTTCTCAGTATTTGTGACCATCATAGATGTCAATACGTTTGTTAGCAAGCTGAAAAAAATCTTTAATGAAGATCAGCCAGCCAAAGAACAACAGGAGTCTAATGAACCCACATATCCAATAAGAACTGATCAAACTACTGATCAAGAAGAATTGAAGGATTTCAAGAACTATTGTGCGCTGGAGGTTATGAGAGAATTATCTGGCAGTGGGGATCAACTTAATTATCTCGGAATGCAATCTATCATTCCTCCTGTAATAACAAACAGGGATTTTTATCCCATACAAATTAGAGAACCTTACATTAATGCATTCCAACATAGTATAGAAAGGAATTTAATCAAATTGGCCTCAGATGTAGAAAAAAATAAATACCAATACACCCAAAGAAATGTATTATAAAAGGATAAATAGATTAAAAACAAATTAGAGATTAGTGATAAGAAATGCTGACAAGGGTGGTGCAAATGTGCTCTTGGACAAAACTAGCTATGTCACAGAAGCATAGAGACAACTCTCAGATAATGTTACTTACCACAGTCTTCCCTCAGATCCTACTAACATATTCAGAAGAGATCTTGTTAACGTGTTGGAAGATGGAATAGCTCTGGGTATTTTACAAAATAAACAAGTCAAACTCCTAGTTCCAAAATCACCAATAATTCCTTTTTTTTAACACTCACCCAAGATCCATAAAGATTTAAAATCCCCCCCAGGGAGGCCCATCGTCTCGGGCATAGGCTCCCTCTTCGAGCCTGTGTCCGAGTGGATGGACTCTATTCTTCAGCCATTAGTCACAAGCTTATACAGTTATTTAAGAGACTCCAGTCATTTACTGGAAAACTTGAAGAAAATTAAATGAAAAACACATTTTCTGGGCAGTAATATACATAGAGTCTCTTTACTCATGCATACCTCATGATTTAGGAGTTAGAGCCGTCAAGTGGTTGTTGGACAGGAATACTTCCTATCAAGAAGAGGAGAAAAACATAATTTATGTAAGAAGTTACCTGATAAATTCATTTCTTTCATATTAGCAAGAGTCCATGAGCTAGTGACGTATGGAATATACATTCCTACCAGGAGGGGCAAAGTTTCCCAAACCTTAAAATGCCTATAAATACACCCCTCACCACACCCACAATTCAGTTTAACGAATAGCCAAGAAGTGGGGTGATAAGAAAGGAGCAAAAGCATCAAAAAATAAGGAATAGGAATAATTGTGCTTTATACAAAAAAATCATAACCACCACAAAAAAGGGTGGGCCTCATGGACTCTTGCTAATATGAAAGAAATGAATTTATCAGGTAAGTTCTTACATAAATTATGTTTTCTTTCATGTAATTAGCAAGAGTCCATGAGCTAGTGACGTATGGGATAATAAATACCCAAGATGTGGAACTTCCACGCAAGAGTCACTAGAGAGGGAGGGATAAAATAAAGACAGCCAATTCCGCTGAAAAATGAATCCACTACCCAAATCAAAAAAGTTTCAATTTTTAAAATGAAAAAAACTGAAATTATAAGCAGAAGAATCAAACTGAGACAGCTGCCTGAAGTACCATTCTACCAAAACTGCTTCTAAGAAGAGAAAACATCAAAATGGCAGAACATAGTAAAAATATGCAAAGAAGACCAAGTCATTGCTTTGCAAATCTGATCAACAGAAGCTTCATTCTTTAACAAGCCCAGGAAGTAGAAACTTACCCAGTAGAATGAGCCGTAATCCTCCGAGGCGGGAATCCACCCGACTCCAAATAAGCATGATGAATCAAAAGTTTAAGCAAGATGCCAAATAAATGGCAGAAGCTTTTTGACCTTCCTAAAACCAGAAAAAATAGACTAGAAGTCTATCTGAAATCTGAATAGCTTCAACATAGAAAGTAAGAAACTCACCAAAGAAGTCTTAGGAAAACAATAATTACTCCCTAATGTTTGTTAGAATTTACAACTTTAGGTAAGAATTAAAATGAGGACAGCAAAAACCACCTTTTCCTGAAGAAAAAAATCAGAAAAAAGAGATTCACAAGAAAGAACAGATAATTCAAAAGCTGTTCTAGCTGAAGAGATGTCCATGAAAGTAATTAATGTCCAGAACAAGCATATGCTCAAATAGAAGAGCCTGAAAAACCTTCAGAACCCAAGTAAGACTCCAAGGAGGAGAAATTGGCTTACTGACAGGTTTGATATGAATCAAAACCTGAACAAAATGATGAATATCAGGAAGTAACACTGCCTTATCCTGATGAAAAAATCAGAAAAAGATATTCACAAAAAAGAGCAAATAACTCAAAAATGCTTCTAGCAGAAGAAATAACCAAAAGGAACAATACTTTTCCAAGAAAGTAATTTAATGTTCAGAAAATGCATAGTTTCAAACGGAGGAGCCTGTAAAGCCCTCAGCACCAAATTGGGACTCCAAAAGAGGAAAGACTGAATTAATGACAGTCTTGATACGGACCAAAGCCTGTACAAAACAATGAATATCAGGATGATTTGCAATCTTTCTGTGAAAAAAGAACAGAAAGAGTAGAGATTTGTCCTAACAAAGAACTGCAGACAAAACCTTATCCAAACCAACCTGAAAAAAATAATAAAATTCTATGAATTTTAAAAGAATGCCAAGAAAAGTAGGTCTTCCAGACTCAATAATAAATCTTTCTAGAGACAGATTTACAAGCCTGAAACATACTATTAATCAATGAGTCAGAGAAACCTCTATGACTAAAAACCAAGCATTCAATCTCCATGCCTTCAAATTTAATGATTTGAAATCCTGATGGAAAAAATGGGCCTTGAGAAAGAAGTTCTGGTTTAAACAGAAGTGTCCAAGGTTGGCAACTGGCCATCCGAATGAGATCTGCATACCAAAACCTGAGAGGCCATGCTGGAGCCACCAGCATAACAAACAAATACTCCATAAGAATTTTGGAAATCACTTTGGAAGAAGAACTAGAGGTGGAAAGAAATAGGCAAAAAGATAATTCCAAAGAAATGTCAATGCATACACCTGAATAGGCCCCTGGGAAGTTTTTTATTCAGATGAGATGCCAACAGATCTATTTCTAGAAATGCTCACATCTGAAAAATTGAAAAACATATCTGGATATGAGAGACCATTCTCCCGGATGTAAAGCTTGATTAATCCGCTTCCCAAATATCTATACCTGGGGAAAAAAACACAGAATTTAGATAGGAGCTGGATTTAGCCTAAGCTAATATTCGAGACACTTCTGTCACAGCCTAAGGACTGATAGTCCTACCCTGATGATTGACATACACCATAGTTGTGATATTGTCTAAAAAACAATAAACGTCTCTAACTAAAAAACTCTGAGAAAGCACAGAGTTCTAAAATATCAAATGGTAATCTCGCCTCCTGAGATTTCCAAACCCCTTATGCTGACAGAGATCCTCAGACAGCCTCCCAACCAAAAAGACTCACATCTGTAGAGATCATGGTCCAGGTTGAAAGAAACGGAGACCTGAAGAACTAAATGATGGTGATCTTAACCACCAAATCAAGAGAGATAAATATTAGGATTTGAAGATTTAAAATGCGAAATCCTAAAATCCCTGCACCATAATTCAGCATAAAAGACTGGAAAGGTTCTTTCTATTGAAAATGAGCAAAGGGAATTGAATCCAATGCTGTGGCCATAAGACCTAAAACTTCTATGCATATATAGTAACTGAAGGAAATAATAGAGACTAAAGGTACCGATAGACGGAACCCAATAAAATTGACCCTTGTCTGATAGAGACAAAGACAGTGACACAAACCATCTGGAAACCTAAAAAAGGTGACCCTTGTGTGAGGAATCAAGAGCTTTTGAAAAAAAGATCCTCTAACTATGTCCTGGAAGAACAAAGTGAATCATATGAGATTCCACATCCTCAGAAAATAATCTGAATGAATACAGAAAAAATATGCATTTATTGTATCTAATGAAAACAAATAATGCTATCACTGATCAAAAAAAGGCAGAATAGTTTGAATAAAAACTCCAAAACCCAGTTCCTAAGAATGGAACTGGAAGAAATACCCCAGAAGATTCCAGGTCTGAGCAGCGATTGAACCCCACAGGTGACCAGCCATGCTTCAACAGTACCCAATATATATAGGACCGAAACACACTTAAAGAAAGTGTTAGCCTTACTGGAATAAAATCAAAGAAATTTGGACCAAATAGAACCAAATAAATTTCAAAAAAGTCTTAACCTGCCCCTTGCCAGCCAAGCTGGAATACGGCACATACATCGCAATTTAAGGGAGCTGATTTCAAACTGAAAAATTTCCAATTAAAAACATGTTACTTGGGAAAGAATTCAGGAATTCGTTCCTTAATAAGAACAACCAAACTAGTATAAGCTTAAAGTTTTAGTGTTAGAACTCAATCTTGAAGCCCAGAGTAACAGTTAAGAATTGAATCCAATTATAAAACAAATAATTGATTATCTTAGAACAAAAGAAATATGGATTTTTAGAAATCACAAAATTCTTCTAGCTCAAACAGCTAAAGACATAGATTAAACCTCATTTGCGAAAATATTCAATAAAATGAAGACACAAATGAAATTATTAGCATGATAGTCCAGTTAAAGGACCAGACAATACAGTGGACTTGCAAAATCAATAAATGCAAAACAACAAGACAAATGCAACAGCACCTAGTCTAGTAAATTTTGTCCCTTTAACAATGCTAAAATAAATCATAATCTGATACTTGATCTTAAAGTAAACAGAAAAAATGAAGCAATTGCAACATTCAAATAAATCACAGGTCCAAGAAAAGTACCTGAAACTAAATAATTTTCCATAAATAAGATACAACCATCTAAAGGAAAATAAATACTATTTTGCTATAGAAACAATAGCATAATTAGTAGGAGTAGAGATAGCCCCAATAAATTGGAGAGTTTAAAACCTTTGAAGAAGGAATAAAAGAAAATTCTCAGCCTATTCCATTCCCTAGTATAAGGAATTGGAAAAAAAACTCTGAAAACACAGAAGAATAAATAAGCAAAAATAGCAAGACTAGTGTTAGCTAGTCTTGAAAAAGAACTAGTTACCTTAATGTCCAAAATAATCAACACCTTTTCAACAAAGAACAAATGAACTTTAATAAAATAAAAAAGTAGATTTGTTAGTGTCAATATCTGATGAAGAAAATTCTGAATGAGAAAAAACATCATCAGAGAAGGATAAATCAGTATGTTGTTGGTCATTTGAAACTTCAATAATTAAAAAAAAAGTTTGAAAAAGACCTATAAATTTTATTAGAAGGCACAAAGTCAGACAAAGCCTTTAAAATAGAATCAGAAAAATATTTCTTATAAATCTTCTAAATATTTCTTGTACATAAGATGTAAAAAGAATGGCAATATATAAAGCATAAATACTAATGGATTCTGCATGTAAAAGTTTATCATGATAACCTATTACAAACCATAGCTAAAGATAAATATTCATAACATTTAAAATAAATGAACTTAGCTTTGGTAGGACTGAACTCAGTCAAGTATTTTTCCAGAAGTAGTTTATGATCCAGGGTCAATCTGAGACATCTTGCAATATGTAATAGAAAAAACAACATATAAAGCAAAATCTATCAAATTCCTTAAATGACAGTTTCAGGAATGGGAAAAAATGCCAATGAACTTCTAGCAACCAGAAGCAAATAAACAATGAGACTTAAATAATGTGGAGACAATAATGATGCCCATATTTTTTTAGCGCCAAAAAAGACGCCCACATTATTAGGCGCCTAAATGCTTTTGGCGCCAAGAATGACGCCACATCCGACGTCAAAAAAATGACGCAATCACAAACAACTTCCGGCGACAAGTATGACGCCGGAAATGACAAAGAAATTTTTTGCGCCAATAAAGTCCGCGCCAAGAATGACGCAATAAAATGAAGAATTTTCAGCCCCCGCGAGCCTAACAGCCCACAGGAAAAAAGTAAATTTTTAAGGTAAGAAAAAAATTAATTATTCATATGCATTATCCCAAATAATGAAACTGACTGTCTGAAATAAGGAATATTGAACATCCTGAATCAAGGCAAATAAATGTTTAAACACATATATTTAGAACTTTATATAAAAGTGCCCAACCATAGCTTAGAGTGTCACAAAAAATAAGACTTACTTACCCCAGGACACTCATCTACATGTAGTAGAAAGCCAAACCAGTACTGAAACGAGAATCAGTAGAGGTAATGGTATATATAAGAGTATATCGTCGATCTGAAAAAGGAGGTAAGAGATGAATCTCTACGACCGATAACAGAGAACCTATGAAATAGATCCCGTAGAAGGAGACCATTGAATTCAAATAGGCAATACTCTCTTCACATCCCTCTGACATTCACTGCACACTGAGAGGAAAACCGGGCTCCAGCCTGCTGCGAAGCGCATATCAACGATGAATCTAGCACAAACTTACTTCACCACCTCCACGGGAGGCAAAGTTTGTAAAACTGAATTGTGGGTGTGGTGAGGGGTGTATTTATAGGCATTTTAAGGTTTGGGAAACTTTGCCCCTCCTGGTAGGAATGTATATCCCATACGTCACTAGCTCATGGACTCTTGCTAATTACATGAAAGAAATCTTTTTGTGTGAGTGTTTGGAGTTCCTACTAACCCACACTCCTTAACAGGGGCTATGATCACAAATTACTGAACTGTGCTCAGGAAGAAGCAAGAGGTAGCCCAAAATTAAATATAAAATCTATGAGATTATTCTCAGAAATAGCCATAGTCTTCAGTACCCCCTATTCTTCACAATTCAACAAAGTTGTAGAAATTTTTAAAAAAACATATCAAGCTACTAGACAATGACCATGCTTTTGCATCATATATTGACAAATGTAGGTTTGTATCTAGAAAGCCAGAAACCCTTAGTTCAAAGCTTTCTCCCAGTATGATTCAGACAAACAATGTTAATACCACAACTTGGTTACACCGCAAGGGGAACTTCAAGTGTAACAACTTTAATTGTAAAGCATATAAAATGGTAACAATGGGACATAATTATAATTCCACTGTTACACAAAAAACATTTGACATTAATTTTCATGCCACTTGTAGAACAAGATGGGTCATATACCTAATAACCTGTAATCGGTGTAAACAACAGTATGTTGGTCAAACCTCTCGCAAACTCTGAGACAGAGTCAGAGAGCATCTCAGGTATGTGGAAAAAATTAACAAAGTCTCTGCTATAGCTAAACATTTTAATGGCCTGCACCTCACCAGCATTCCTGACTTTGAAGTGCAGACCATTGAGATTATAAAAAGGTAACCCTGGGGGGGTGGGGTTGGGGGTTTGGTGATAGACACAAATTCGTAACAAAAAGAGAACTATTCTGGGGGGACGGAGCCTGGCTGCTGACATGAGAGCAGCGTAAGTCCGGAGCTCTGTGCTGATGGCCCAAAATTAACTTATCTTAGCCCATACCAACTGTGGTTTTACATGTAACCTTTGGACACTGCACACTGATGGAACCTTGCTGCATGTGCCAACAGCCCCGCAAGTGCACTTAAAGAGCTCAGGCAGAATATCAGGACACCTGGACGGCTTGTAATTTAGGCGCACCTACTGACACCCTAACTAGGGGGAGACCGGTAAATAGGAGAACCGGAGCACTACCGGGCAAGTATGCTTAGGAAACTCTAACAATGGCACCTTGGGCACAACCCTGGCCCACTCAACTCACCGTTTTTATGCACCAAAACCGGGCCTCGCCGGATCTACTTTGGCCGCCATTACAGATTCAAAACCCACGCGGCTGCATGATGCTACTCTGTCCCTATCTGTTATCATGACATCCAGGCGAAATTTAAAACAGGACAAACCCCTGAAACCGTCTGCAGGGAAATCAGCCACCATATCCTCCTATATGCAGGCCCCAGACGCTTTTGAAATATGTAATAAGAGGGCTTCTCTAGAAAGTCAGAACTGTAGTCAAACTAATTCACAAGATGAAGAGTTACTCCTCATTACACCTGCCCTACATGACCTTCCATCTAAAAAGGACATTGCTGACATAGTCCGTACATGCATTAGAGAAGAGCTCGCAGGCATGAAACAAGACATACACACTTTGGGGTTTCAGGTAGACTCCCTGGAATCCAATCAGGATGAAACCAAGGAAGAAGTGCAGACCCTGATGGAGCAAGTTTCCTCCCAGCAGGACACGATTACACTATTGCAGGAAAAATTGGAGGATTTAGAGAACAGGGGCAGACGCAAGAATATAAGAACCAGAGGGGTTCCTGAAGATATTTTACCTCACGACTTTCCAGGTTATTTGCAATCTCTATTTCAGCAGATAAAAGAACCTTCATGTACCACAGATATTCAGTGGGTGAGAGCCCACAGGTCCCTATGCCCAAAACCTCCGGAGTCTGCACCCCCAAGAGATATAATCATTCGATTTAAGAATTTCATGGAAAAAGAGATGCTACTAAACCAGTCAAGGAAGCTACAGCCGGTCCGATTCAGAGGAAATGTCCTGCAGTTTTATCAAGATCTGGCCTCTCAAACATTGCAACGCAGGAAAGAATTTGGTCCCCTTACTACATTGCTTCGCAACAAAAAAATTCCATATCGCTGGGGTTTCCCCACACAAATCTGGGTTCTCTGAAATAATACCCGCCTGATATGCAGGTCTCCAGAGGCCGCCATCTCCTTTTGCAAATCCCTAGGAATAGACCCCCCATTCTGATGATTTGACGCAAGACCAAGCCTCTACTTCACTATCTGGACACAAGAAAGCTCCAGAAACCTCCTGGAACACAGTCGGCAATAAACAAATTAGAAAGCCAACCTCACCACAGACACTGAGAAATGCCCCAAAATCTTTTTCGTTATCCTCACAACGTGGGGACGGTGAGGCATACAGGGACTCTACGCAGTAACCTGCTCAAGGACTTTCTTTAGCCATCTAGTGAAGACTTGATAAGTACATCTTTAATTTATTGGTGCAAGCGTTTGTTTTTTCCATGTTTAACAATCTGTTATGAGAATAGATACAAAAGGTCTTTAGTTCACTTTTTCATTGAGGCTACAACTGTATTATAGGCTGACCAGTCCCTCTGTACTTCCTCATTAAATGACTGAGACCACAGAGGTACTATTTATGCATAACTTAAAGCACTCTGAGGATTTCACAATAACTTAAGTTCAAATGTTATTCCACACTTATTCTGTCTCAATTGGATGTATAGTGAACTCTTTAAATAGGACTCAGAAGGTTATAAACACAAAGCCTAGTTGTAGTTAGATTTCCTAGATATTGAACTGTCTGTTTTACTGTTTAGCCACTTTAGATAGTTATGGTGTTCAGAAGATATAAAGCGTCGCAGACACAGTATGGGTAAGATTAATTCAGTTGATATAATCGAGCACTTAGGACCTGCAGCATTTTTCTTTCTCCCCAGGTTTTGCTCTCAATACTGACCTTTATTAGGATGAGAGCTTGTATTTTGTTTGTTTTAATGTTTAGAGTAAATCTCTATTGTTTATTTTACTTGTTTAATAAGACATACTTTTGTAGATTGTTTTATTTTCACCACAATGATGCAGCTTCAGAATGTTACTCTCTGTTTCTAGCTAATGACTCCACGCTTGAGTACTGTACCAGCATATCTATGAAAACTCTGCTAATTTCTGTTATCTCGTTTTACACACATGCCACGATTAAATAGCAAGGCCACACCCTGCCTAACCCTCTTGACCCAGAACGTTAAGGGATTTAATTCTCCACAGAAAAGGTCTAAAGCCCTATCTGATATATGTAAACGTAACATTGACATCCTTTTCCTACAGGAAACTCATTTCAAGAAATGTAATGAGCCCAGTTATTTTGGTAAAACCTTTTGTACTCACTTTCACAGCTCTGGCACGAATAAAAAAAATGGGGTAAGCATTCTTATAAATAAATCCCTTCCATTTGTGTTAGAACGAAAAGTCGTAGACAAAGAAGGTCGGTTCCTGGGTTTTAATGGGCTTTTTTATGGTAGACCGATCACACTGGTTAACGTGTATGCCCCCAATACCAACCAATTGCCCTTTTTCCATAACATGTTTAATATTAGATTTAGCAAAGGGCCCAATATACTTAGCTGGAGATTTCAATGTCCCTCTACAACCTAATATTGATAGCTCCAATCCTAGGATTCAAATCTCTCATAGACTAACCAAAAAACTCTATTGAAGGGTATAAGAGACATGAACCTATACGATGCCTGGAGATTCATACACTATAATAAAAAAGACTACACTTTCTTTTCCCACCCTAACAAATCCTATAGTCGACTCGATTACATACTAACGAACCAACAAGGCTTAACCCACATCACTAGATGCGATATCTCCCCTACTTTCTGGTCTGATCATTCGTCGGTTCAATTACAATTTACTTGGCCCAATATCCCCTCCTCCCCACACCAGTGGAAGCTAGACGACACCTTGCAAGAAAACCCAGAATCCGTTACTAAACTAACAAACTCCATTGAAGAGTACTTCAAGATTAATGCTACCTCAGTCAATAATAGATACACAGTATGGGAAGCACATAAATGCGTGCTTCGCAGAGATCTAATTAAACTTAAAGCATTCCACATATCCACAACCCGCAAAAAATATCAGGAACTGACCTCAGAATATACGCGATTAGACTATGCATTAAAAAGGTCCCCTTCCGACACTAACATTCTGACAGATTTACAAGCAGTCCGTGCTCAATTGGACAACTTCCTGGACATGGAGTATCAATCCATGCGCAGGAAAACTAATAGCATGTTCTACTTTGAGAATAACAGGGCAGGTAAATTGATAGCTAGGGCTTTAAAAAAGAAAAGGTTTAAATCATACATATATGAGCTTAAGGGCCCACAACAAAAACCTCTACAGACAACCCCAGAAATACTACAATCCTTCCACAAATATTACACCTCACTCTACAACCTTGCAAAAGATACTCCGTCAGCAACCCATCTTTCCAATATGTCAGATTACATTAGACGCAGCGCATTACCAAATTTGACTAAGGACCAAAAATCACAAATAAATAAACCTAATATCCCCACAGGAAATTCTACGTGCTATTAAAACTTTGAAACCAGGAAAAAGTCTGGGCCCCGATGGCTTCACAGCCAAATATTTCCAAACATTCGCTACTGTCTTAACTCCTTATCTTACTGTAATGTTCAATGAGGTGACTAAGGATAATCCATTTCCACCAGCGATGCTGGAAGCGCAGGTTGTGGTACTACCAAAACCTGGAAAAAAAACCAAACACCCCAGCAAATTTCCGCCCAATTTCCCTCTTGAACATTGATGTCAAGCTCTTTGCAAAAATTATAGCTTCTAGGATAAATTTAATTTTACCAACTATAATACATTTTAATCAGGCCGGTTTCATACCCATGAGAGAAATCTGAGACAACACCACAAAGATCCTACACCTCATGGAGTTTGCTTCCTCCATGTTCCTGTCTATGGACGCAGAAAAAGCCTTTGACAGGCTCGATTGGCTTTTTCTACAACGCACTATGCAAGCATTTTAATTTCCATAGGAGCGTATAGAATTTTTTTTTTACCCTTTACAATAACCCTCAAGCCAAAATAAAACTAAATGATTCCATATCAGACCCATTTATGATCACTAATTGAACCAGGCAGGGCTGTCCCCTCTCGCCCTTATTGTTTGTCATGGCAATGGAAGTATTAGCCTCGTACATAAGGAAAGACACTGATATTCACGGGTTTAACCTCGGCCCCAGCGCCTACAAGATCACACTGTATGCAGATGACATTTTTTTTAACACTTACGAAACGACCAATCCATTCCTGCACTGATGACCACACTCCAAACATACGGTAAATACTCTAATTTCAAAATAAATGTCACAAAATCCAAACTGCTTTGTATTCACCAAACGCCACAAGCATTAACTAGTATCCAACAACATTTCAGATTCATACTCCAGCCTAAAGCAATTAAGTACTTAGGTGTCCATATCTCCCCTTATGCAGAGGACATAATCTCTTTGAACCACACATCCCTTAAAGTCACCATTCAAGAAATACTCAACTAACTTTGATTGGATAACTGCATCAATATTATTGTGTTTATTATTGAATTGATCCAAAACTCTTACTTCTGAATGTTTGGAAATGTATACCTCGTAAATCTTTCAATAAAAGTTGAAAATTTAAAAAAAAAAAAAAAAAGAGAACTATTCTGGATACTAAAGTTGAATACAATACATCCCAAAGGTATTACCTTAGAATGGGATATCTCATATTTTACAGACTAACTTTCCATTATCAATGAATTAATGAATGTTAACCTTTTTGTCTAGCTCTTTTTTCGCTTTCCCTTACCCAGAATTTTTTTAATTTTTTTGGATATTTTTTTTTTTTTTGTAATGGTAGTTTTTTTATTTTTTGTAATGTTAGGTTTTAGTGTAAGGCAGGTTAGGTTTTATTTCACAGTTAAGTTTGTATTTATTTTAACTAGGTAGCTAGTAAATAGTTAATAACTATTTACTAACTAGTCTACCTAGTTAAAATAAATACAAACTTACCTGTGAAATAAAAATAAACCCTAATTTAGATACAATATAACTATTAGTTATATTGTAGCTAGCTTAGGTTTTATTTCACAGCTAAGTATGTACAGTATTTAGTTTTAAATAAGAATTATTTAGTTAATAATTTTAAATTTAATGTAGATCTAATTGAATTATGTTAAAGCTAGGGGGGTTAAGTTTAGGGTTACTTTTATGGTTAGGGGTTAATATAGTTTAATTTAGCTTGTTGCAATGTGGGGGGTGGTTTAGGGGTTAATAGGTTTATTTAGTTAATAAATATAAACTTAATTTAGATCTAATTTAATTATGTTAAAATTATGGGGGGTTAGGGGTTAAATATAGTTTAATTTAGCTTGTTGTGATGTGGGGGGTTGGCGGTTTAGGGGTTAATAGTTTTTTTTTGTTAATAATTGTAAATTTAATTTAGATCTAATTTAATTATGTTAAAGTTAGGGGGGTTAGGTTTAGGGTTAGGGGTTAATATAGTTTCATTTAGCTTGTTGTGATGTGGGGGGCTGGCGGTTTAGGGGTTAATAGGTTTATTTAGTTATTAATTGTAAATTTAATTTAATTTAGCTATATTTTTATTATGTTAAAGTTAGGGGTGTTAGGGTTAGGTTTCAGGTTACGTTAGGGTTGCGTTAGGGTTAATATAGTTTAATTTAGCTTGTTGTGATGTGGAGGGCTGGAGGGCTGGAGGTTTAGGGGTTAATGGATGTAGTATAGTGGTGGCGATATCGGGAGCAGCAGATTAGGGGTTAATACTTTTATATCTCAAGAATGTGAATTTGTGTTTAAATCATCTTAATTTAAAAATACACCATTATATCAGCCTGATTTTGGATGGGGATCAATCTGGATAGTATATAATGAATGTCAAAATATAAAAATTTTCAGAATATTATTTGTTACTGTAAAGGACACAATATAAGAATAAGTTATGGTCTCAGTGACTGGAGTTCTGCTAACATTCTACATTCAAAATGAACAGAGGATCTTAGCAGAACTCCGGTGGCAGAGTCTATAACTTATCAGAACCAGAGGAAAACAAACAGCAGCAACATGATAATCACTAGCGGCTTAGTATGTCTGTTCTGTCTCTTCTGTCTTCTAGGTGCACAGCACAAGCGTAAGGGACGGTAAAGGCTTATTATGTATTTTTTATTTATGGGGTCTGATGATATAACTAATATGACTGCCCTATGCTGTATACCTACTGTAAGGCTGTAATACAGCATTTGATTCAGAATATTTTTTTTCTTGTTTTCCTCCTCTAAAAACTAGGCGCGTCTTATGGTCAGGTGCGTCTTATATAGTGAAAAATACGGTATTTCTTGGACATTAACAGTTGAAAAATAAAACATTTGCTTTAGAGAAATGTGCTTGTTCATGGACAGTAATGAAATGGCATAAATAAAGTTTCGGAAAAACCCGACTAACCGCAACATTGATGACTGTTAGTTAACAACAGTCCGATGCTCCTCGCACCGTACTTGACGCACGTGTTTTTAACAGATTTTTTGAGTATCGTATTCAGATCCACGTCAGCGATGTCTAGCGAGCGTATTGACACTGGCGAATGCACTGAGATTGATGCTTTGATAAATTGACCCCATAGGATCATAGCTTTTGACAACAGATACGAATCTTAAGACCCATGGAATCTGTTCATATATCTTTTTGAAGTGTAAAGCTTTATTCATATGCATACACTATAACTCAACCACCATAAAGAAAATGTTTTGCAAATTACTCCTGAACCTACTGCCATCCAACTTGCAATAATGATACCTTGTTCAGATACCGCTCTTTATGTGCATAATGCTTTTATAGACTCAGCTTTTTTAAATCCCTTAATATATATGAAGGTTTCTATCATAGCACCTCTCTCCATTCTCTCCTCTAACCTATACATAATGTCATGAAGTATTTTCCTTATAGAACCTGAAAGATGATACAAAATTGCATATAGCATTTTATAAAAATCTTTTTTTTTATATATATAATTCCAACTTTATTTCCTTTGTTTAAACAAAGTTATGCAAAACTACAGGGATTAATAAAACATTATTATTGAACTATATTATTTTTGTTATTGTAAGATGCAAAGTGTTATATTACTAGTATCACCACTTTAAAATGTTAATGTAATAAAAAATGATTACTACATAAATGGGTAAAAGATTTTATGAATTTATTTTACTGCAGAACACGAGCTAAGTAAAACAATAAAAGCGCAGAAGATATTACATTAGTATTCACTTACAGTGTTATAAATCAAATTGTTTTGCTTTGTTCTTTTTAAATAATGTAACAAATTTGAAATTACAAATACATTGAATAAAGAATGTTGTTTTGTTTGCATCTTTTTTAATACTTAAAAAGTTGCCAGGCCAAGATCTGTACAAATATCAGCATTTTAGCAAAAGTGCTTTGAAATTTTATTTGTTTTAAAGAAAAGTGACTAGCAACAGATATTCTTTATTAAATGGGTGTGCAGACAGAAAACAGCTGAACAGAAGACTCCTAGCATGGACTCTAAGTCCTATTAAGCCTAAAAAAACTACTACATGTCTTCATAATACAAGATCTCATTGTACTATCATCTACCAGGAATTCTAGAATCAATATTTGTCTCGTCTTCCATTACTAACAAAGAAAAAAGATCCTGTTGTCTGGGTTGGGCAACCTTGAGTGTCCTTCTGAAAGTAACTTTGCATTTTATTCAGCTAAAAACACAGAAATTATTTCTGGTAGAAATAAAAGGAAAATTAGTTTTCAATTTTAGCTTTTACAAATACTGAATTAATGAGAGGTGTGATGATTAGAGGACTCTTGCTTAAATGGACAGTCAACACCAGCATTTTTTTCTGTTTTAAAAGATAGATAATCCCTTTATTACCCATTCCCCAGTTTTGCATAACCAACACAGTTATATTAATATACTTTTTACCTCTGTGATTAACTTGTATCTAAGCACCTTCTGACAACCCCCTGATCACATGACATTTTATTTATTATCTATTGACTTTAATTTTAGCCAATTAGTGCAGTGTCTGCCACATTCCATGGGCGTGGTCACAATGTAATCTATATGGTTTACATGAACTAGCTCTCCCCTGTTGTGAAAAGCAAATAAAAAAGCATGTGATAAGTGGCAGCCTTCAAGGGCTTAGAAATTATCATATGAACATTCCTAGGTTTAGCTTTCAACTAAGAATACCAAAAGAACAAAGCAAAATTGGTGATAAAAGTAAATTGGAAAGTTGTTTAAAATGACATGCCCTTTTTGAAACATGAAAGTTTTTTTTGGACTTGACTGTCCCTTTAAGCCACAATTAGGGTGACTAGATCTGAGGGGAAAAAAGTTTAAGGAAAGTGTATGGATTTGACAATATAGTGGTAAGGTTTCCAAGATGGCCACCGCCTCCTATACAGAAAAACGTGCCACCATATATGTACAGGAAGGCTATGCATATCCTCTGGCACAGACTAACTAAGGGCTAGATCATAGTTGTGGGTTACCATTGCGCGCAAGCGAAAAAGGATTTCTTGCGGCTCTTTCCACGCATCAAAAGTATTGCGTGTATTACAGGTTGAAAGTAAATGCGTTTGCTCGTTTGCAAGTTAATTTAACGCACCTTCGGGAAAGCGTGACTTCAAAGCTATGGTTAAATGTAATGTGGGAGAAATAAGTTGTAATATTTAAAAGTACAGTTACAATCATAATAACACTAATAAAAATTAGGTCTCAGGTGTGAGAGAAAAAAGTACTACAAAGGGCATATATATATATATATTTGATAGTAGCAGTTTAACAGCCGTTACTCAATCACAGTTTGTTTACTAGGTCACTTCACCATAGGTAACTTCTGGTTTGCAGTTGACCCGGAAATTACACAATCTGGCTTCAGAGGAGGTGGTGATTTGTTTAATTTGTGTGTATAAATAGGCACTGTTGTAAACAGGTTTTCATGTCTGAAGCAAGTGGTCCATTACCCCCAAATGTCACAATAAAGCTTTGCATTTTGGAAAAGACCAGTCAGGTACTAAAGTGTATGGGCTCTGGAAGACTATTGGAGTGTATACATTTAGGCTGGACACCCTGGCAAGACATTTCTTACACTGTGAGGGCTGTATTTTTGAGTATTGGTATGTGTATACTATATATATATATATATATATGAGGTATGTACACAAATGTAAAGTCTGAGGACGAGGTTGGAATCCTCGAAACGTCACTTTGTTAAAATAAAGCTGTGATTGCTTTAATGTGTTAAGTCCTAGTGAGTGCTCTCATTTTTGTATATATATATATATATATATATATATATATATATATATATATATAGCAGCAAAGTGTGTGCACTCACCAAAAGAACAGCAACTGCCAGGTGCTCTAGGTATAACAAGTTCAAACAGAGAATGAAGCACTTGCTGGTCTTCAGTCAACAAAATAAATCAGTTTATTGTGATGTGACATTTTGGGGTAAGGGGCTTGTTTACCCCGAAACGTCACATCAAAATAAATTGATTTATTTTGTTAACTGAAGACCAGTGAGTGCTTCATTCTCTGTTTGGACTATATATATATATATATATATATATATATATATATATATATATATATATATATATATATATACATACATACACATACACACACACACACACATATATCTTTATATTAAAAAGAAAAGGTATTTTGCAGTACTCTGTGTAATCCAGGGACCCCTTCTTTTTGTGCACTTATAATATTAGAGTTTTCTAGCAGTTTTGTTTTGGAGATTTGTGGTGGTAAATCATTATTTTTATAGTGGAACCTGATTAGGATCCTACACTACACCTGAGCGCTCTTCAATCATATCCTTTTGAATTTTCTGTTCAGCTTTCCTCCTCTTAATAAGACAGGATCAGCTCTGTCTCTGTAGTTGATGCTCAGCCTTGCGATTGTACAATTATGCTCCAAACAAACAAATCAACTCAAGATCTAAAGTGGTGATTTAAAGGGACAGTCTACACCAGAATTGTTATTGTTTTAAAAGATAGATAATCCCTTTTTTATCCATTCCCCAGTTTTGCATAACCAACACAGTTATATTTATATATTTTTTACCTCTGTGATTATCTTGTATCTAAGCCTCTGCAAACTGCCCCTTTATTTCAGTTCTTTTGACAGACTTGCAGTTTAGCCAATCAGTGATAGCTCCCAGGTAACTTCACGTGCATGAGCACAGTGTTATCTATATGAAAAACATGAACTAACATCCTCTAGTGGTGTAAAACCTGTTAAAATGCATTCTTAAGAGGCGGCCTTCAAGGTCTAAGAAATTAGCATATGAACCTCCTAGGTTAAGCTTTCAACTAAGAATACCAAGAGAATGAAGCAAAATTGGTGATAAAAGTAAATTGGAAAAATTGTTTAATATTACATGCCCTATCTGAATCATGAAAGTTTGTTTTAGACTAGACTGGTCCCTTTAAGACCCCTGCTAAGTGATGTGAAACTATAGATTGAGAAACTGGTATCACTTTATCAATCCAATGCAATCCATGCATTCAGATACAGTATGCAATTTTAAACAACTTCATAACATCAAATGTATTTGTTCTTTTAGTATCTTTTGTTGAAAATCAGGGACGCATGCTCAGAAGCGTTCACGTCTGAAGCACTGTATGGCAGTTTTACAAGAATGTTATTTATTTGCAAGAGCAATAGATGGCAACACTATTTCCTGCCATATAGCGATCCAGACGCCTACCTAGGTATCTCTTCAGCCAAAAAATAACATAGGAACAAAGCAAATTTGATACTTGAAAAAATTTGATTTTGAAGTAAATTGGAAACTTCTTAAAATTGCATGCTCTGCTGAATCACAAAATATTTTTTTGGGGTTTCATATCCTTTTAACAGGTTTGCTAATAGTAAACTAATAACTAAGGGCTAGATTATGAGAGGAGCGCAATTTATTGCTCCCGCACTCACGTTACTTGTTATACACATACATATATATGTATATAATAATATACACTTGAAAAGAGGAAATGTGGGCTGTTTCCTCAAAATTAATTCCTTTATTTATTCAGATTAAAATCGGCAAACACAGCAAGGATAGGGTATGGTGTAGAAGGCGCAGCACAGTCTGGCTTACGCGTTTCGGATGAAATCCGTAGTCATAGCCTACTGTGCTGTGCTCCACACCTGTTTAAAACTAGTTAAAACAAATGTGATTGGCGCACACATGAAAAACAACGCCTTCAAGTTTAACCAATACTAACAGTATGTAAAGTTAACCCACTAATGTAAGAACCGCACATTGCAATACATTGTCTGAGCCCATACAAACGTAATATACATACTGTGATAATTATGTGAATAACCAACATAGTGTTATGCATTACAGACAAAATGTCAAATATTAAGGGTTAGTGATCAATTATATATTACTAGAAATTCTATTGCCCAAATAGTGCGCATAGGAGACTCTATTAATATATCCTCATTCTCTAAGAGTTAAATCATTGCTCTTATCCTCTCTAATGCACTGATGGGCAACAGAATTCAAACAGTACCCTCAGTATAAAATACCACAATAGTTGATATCATATGTCAAAAATAGATAAATCTATTAACAAATCCTATAAGAATGAAAACATGCAATAAGCAAATAATTTTAATTTTAAATTTTAATTTTAAATGAATAGTAACCTGTCAAATACTATATGTTATAAAGATGTCTTGGCAAATCGTCATCATAATAACATATGATAAAGACAACAAGCAAACAAATAGGACATCCCCATATAGTAATTTAATGTGATTTGATACAGGTTAAGCACACATGACCAACCGATGAGTCTTACATTATAATAAACTAGGAGATCATTGGTAGGTGTATTACGAAATACCATAATACTATTCCCACAGGTTCATTACGTCATATCTTGAATTTAGACCATCAGGCACCCGAGTGCCTAAGGTAAAAATCCAAAAAGCTTCGCGTCTGGCTAGCAATTGGTCCAAATTTCCCCCCCTCACAGGTCTAGAAACTTTCTCAATAGCACACCATGTAAATCCTTTGAGGTTATTATCATGGTAGACTCCAAAGTGTTGTACTATTGGAGTCGTGGATCTCTTAGTAGAGAAAGAGGAAAGATGTTCCCTAATTCTAGAGTTCAGGTCTCTGGAGGTGAGTCCCACATATTGAATCTGGCACAATGTGCATTCAATCATATAGACTACCGATTCCGTTTTACAATTCATACAGGAATTGATTTTGTAGCTTTTCCTCGTTTTTGCACTCACAAATTCCTTTGTCACCTTGGCATAATCACAGGGCTTGCACTTCCTGTGACCGCATCTATACATCCCAGTATGTACCAACCATGATCCCCTCTCATCTTTGTCAGTTTTTAACAGGGTTGGCGAGAGAATAGAGCCCAATGTGGGGCTCTTCCTGTAGGCACATCTGAGCCCTTGTCGGACTGTATCAACCAATTTATCCTCTGCCTTCAATATTGGAAAATGTTTCCTAATAATCTCACATACCTGAGGATATTGGGTACTGTGTGTTGTAACAAAAGTAATTCCCTGTTTGGTTGTACTGTGCTTATCTTTAGTTTTCAGTAAGCTCTCTCTAGGTGTTACCTGTACAGATTCTCTTGCCCTTTTGATCACTTTTTTGGGATACTTTCTCTCTTTTAATCTCATCTCCAATCTTTCTGCCTCCTTGCAAAAGTCCTCATTGGAGGTACAGTTCCTTTTAATCCTGGTATATTCTCCTTTGGCAATGGCAAAGGGAACATGTCTGGGATGACAGCTTGTTCCTAAGAGTAAGGAATTCCCTGAAATGGATTTTCTGAAAATCCTGGAAAGTATTCTGCCATCTGAACTGCCCTCCAATGTAATATCCAGATAGTTAATAGAACTCTGACTCGCTTCAAAAGTGAAGCTTAGTCCAATATCATTATGATTAAGATAGTCAATGAATCCCTGAATGTCAGACTGATTACCCGACCAGATGAAAAGAAGATCATCTATGTATCTCCTATAAAAGGAGATACATTTCTTGTAAGGGTTTCTATCTCCAAAGATGTGGTAGAACTCCCACCAGCCCAAAAAAAGATTGGCAAAGGAGGGAGCAAATTTGGCCCCCATGGCGGTACCACATCTCTGGAGATAGAAAACATCCTCAAATTTGAAAAAATTGTGTGACAAAAGAAAAAGGGTGACCTTCAAAATGTACTTAATGAAGTCATCAGAGTAATCTGTATTGTATTCCAGAAAAAAGGCAATGGCCTCTATCCCTTTAGAGTGTGGAATACTGGAATAGAGCGACACTGCGTCCACTGTGAGCCAGATAGATTGTGGTGTCCATCTTACATTATCCATAACATTAAGGATATGTTTGGTATCCCTAATGTAAGAATGGAGAGTGACAACGAGGGGTTGAAGGATTGAGTCCAACCACTCTGACAGATTACCTAGAAGGGATTCCACACCACTCACTATAGGCCGTCCCTGGACACTTTCCAGGGATTTATGTGTCTTAGGTAAATGGTGGAACAACGGTATTTTCGGACAATCAACTAACAAATAGTCCATTGTTGCCTGATCTACAAAACCTTGTTCCAATCCATCATCCAAAAGATGTACTAATTTGGAACGAAAGTGAGTGGTGGGATCTCTTTGTAAAACTAAGTAATTATTCTCATTACATAGTTGTCTGTGGCCTTCATCTATGTATTGTTGTCGGTCCATGACCACAACCATTCCACCTTTATCAGAATTTTTGATCACCAGACTAAGGTCCTCTTTAAGAGAGGCCAAAGCACTCTTCTCAGCAAGAGACAAGTTAAATTTACTTGGGGGCTGATTGGCCTTTAGTTGTAAAAGATCTCTTTCGACCCTGTTGTAAAATGTTTCAATGACTGATCCCCTGTTCTGAATAGGGTAGAATTTAGATTTCTCCTTAAATTTGGGACCCATGTTGCGACTACCCGAGTTCCCCATTGATTCTATTTGCAGCTGTTGCAGTGTGACTGTGTCACATTTATATTCAAAATCAACTGGGTCCCCGGTATCAGTATCAACATGGGTAACTGGCACATCGGTATGATCAAGTGTATATTACGTTTGTATGGGCTCAGACAATGTATTGCAATGTGCGGTTCTTACATTAGTGGGTTAACTTTACATACTGTTAGTATTGGTTAAACTTGAAGGCGTTGTTTTTCATGTGTGCGCCAATCACATTTGTTTTAACTAGTTTTAAACAGGTGTGGAGCACAGCACAGTAGGCTATGACTACGGATTTCATCCGAAACGCGTAAGCCAGACTGTGCTGCGCCTTCTACACCATACCCTATCCTTGCTGTGTTTGCCGATTTTAATCTGAATAAATAAAGGAATTAATTTTGAGGAAACAGCCCACATTTCCTCTTTTCAAGTTATTATTGTCCGGAGTTTGGCTGTTTCCTGCTGTGCATTACGAGCTTATACTCTTCAAAAAGGATTGCATTGTGTGCTGTTCTACATTTGGCAGTTCCCTATTGCAAGCAGGAACTGTTTTTTGCTACGTCACTGGCGGAGGGATACTGCATTCTATCGGAGGAACAAGTATCTGGAATAAGTTGAGGCGGAGCAAGGGATCTCTGCCTCGTTCCAGAGTGTGTTCCATTGGCCGAGATTGGGCCGTGCCCCCTTAGAGGCGTCCGGATTGAATTTGCAGCCGTGAATGGCGATACCCGCCTTCTCCATAGGATTGGGTGAGTGAGATCTCCATTGTCCACGCTGGAGCGAGTAAATGAGTGATATACCAAGGAACTTGAGAGTTTCTATTTAGCACCTTGCACTTTATTTGATACCTTTTTGTTGTTAATATATTATAGACTGCCTATCACTTTCTGGGTTTCCTTACTTTACATTTATCTCTTTTGGGTATTACCGGACATACCTACACCCAGTTTTGTGATATTGGTCCAGCCTTTTAATAAGACTTGTTAGCACAGTTATGGAGGAAACACAGCAGGCCTTTTACTCACTGATGCCTGTAACTGCACGTACGACTTTGCCTACAGATTGTGAATTGATTTTCTCTGAGGATAAAGGAGTATTAGCACTGAGCACTTTGTTTGAACAAATGGAGACATTGTTACTTAAAGAATCTAAAACCCAGTGGGATATCTGGACATTAGAAAAATATTTGAGTCTGAGTATGATACCGAGGGGATTAAGGCTATACAAGTTTCCGACCTTTGACGTGGATGCACAAGATAAAGACTTTATAGATGCTTGGAACAATGTACTATCTGAATGCTCTATGAGACTTATGAAATTGCTTATACAGTATAAAAATAAGTTGTTGGATAACATTAGAGCAGATATTAATGAATTACAGATAGAATTGAATAGGAGGAGCAGTCATAATGATTTTGCCAGATTTGATAAAACTTTGAAAGAGTTGGTTGCCAAGGGGAGGTCTGGGATCATGGAGACAAAACATACCAAATACATTAGGGACAAATATGACTATTCTAACAATTCTGTGTACATATGGAATAGAAGTGCCAGGGGGAATTTTAGGGCAAATCAACCTAGGTTTGGCCGTAGGAGGAGGGGCAATAGAAATCGTAGTAGAAATCGTGGCAATAATAATAAAAAGAATGTGACCTTCTCTGGTAGTGATTCAGAGGGATCGAGTGAGGGTGAGATCATTAGTGAACAAACACGGCCAGATTTCGAAGATACTGCCCCTCCTAATATTGTACATATTCCCCAAACAGCTTACACAGGTATAATGAGCACTAATCAAGGCTATGTACAACACAACACAGTAGCAGTTAAACCCAAACAGGGTAACTACACAGAATTAGCACCTAATATGTATTTTCAAAACAGACCAGACACTCTAGCCATCAATCAGGTTTTTCCCCAAGACCTAGATGCATCAGCGGGGGGAGGGAAACAGAACAAACAGAATACACAGCCCAAAGTGCAATATACGAAGAATCAAGACAAGTATCAATTGAGGGAACCTCGTCCACAGACCAAATACAAATAATCGATTCCAAGATTGTAGGCAATGTCATTAATTTATCATCTAAACAGCTTAGTATTGCACAATATAGTGTTTTGAATAAAGGTTTAAACTTTGCACCCACTATAGATTTTGATGTATTTAGAACTATTATGGATGTTAACAAATTAACACGTAATTTAACTTTGAAGAAATATTTTCACGGATTGAGTACACTTGATCATACCGATGTGCCAGTTACCCATGTTGATACTGATACCGGGGACCCAGTTGATTTTGAATATAAATGTGACACAGTCACACTGCAACAGCTGCAAATAGAATCAATGGGGAACTCGGGTAGTCGCAACATGGGTCCCAAATTTAAGGAGAAATCTAAATTCTACCCTATTCAGAACAGGGGATCAGTCATTGAAACATTTTACAACAGGGTCGAAAGAGATCTTTTACAACTAAAGGCCAATCAGCCCCCAAGTAAATTTAACTTGTCTCTTGCTGAGAAGAGTGCTTTGGCCTCTCTTAAAGAGGACCTTAGTCTGGTGATCAAAAATTCTGATAAAGGTGGAATGGTTGTGGTCATGGACCGACAACAATACATAGATGAAGGCCACAGACAACTATGTAATGAGAATAATTACTTAGTTTTACAAAGAGATCCCACCACTCACTTTCGTTCCAAATTAGTACATCTTTTGGATGATGGATTGGAACAAGGTTTTGTAGATCAGGCAACAATGGACTATTTGTTAGTTGATTGTCCGAAAATACCGTTGTTCCACCATTTACCTAAGACACATAAATCCCTGGAAAGTGTCCAGGGACGGCCTATAGTGAGTGGTGTGGAATCCCTTCTAGGTAATCTGTCAGAGTGGTTGGACTCAATCCTTCAACCCCTCGTTGTCACTCTCCATTCTTACATTAGGGATACCAAACATATCCTTAATGTTATGGATAATGTAAGATGGACACCACAATCTATCTGGCTCACAGTGGACGCAGTGTCGCTCTATTCCAGTATTCCACACTCTAAAGGGATAGAGACCATTGCCTTTTTTCTGGAATACAATACAGATTACTCTGATGACTTCATTAAGTACATTTTGAAGGTCACCCTTTTTCTTTTGTCACACAATTTTTTCAAATTTGAGGATGTTTTCTATCTCCAGAGATGTGGTACCGCCATGGGGGCCAAATTTGCTCCCTCCTTTGCCAATCTTTTTTTGGGCTGGTGGGAGTTCTACCACATCTTTGGAGATAGAAACCCTTACAAGAAATGTATCTCCTTTTATAGGAGATACATAGATGATCTTCTTTTCATCTGGTCGGGTAATCAGTCTGACATTCAGGGATTCATTGACTATCTTAATCATAATGATATTGGACTAAGCTTCACTTTTGAAGCGAGTCAGAGTTCTATTAACTATCTGGATATTACATTGGAGGGCAGTTCAGATGGCAGAATACTTTCCAGGATTTTCAGAAAATCCATTTCAGGGAATTCCTTACTCTTAGGAACAAGCTGTCATCCCAGACATGTTCCCTTTGCCATTGCCAAAGGAGAATATACCAGGATTAAAAGGAACTGTACCTCCAATGAGGACTTTTGCAAGGAGGCAGAAAGATTGGAGATGAGATTAAAAGAGAGAAAGTATCCCAAAAAAGTGATCAAAAGGGCAAGAGAATCTGTACAGGTAACACCTAGAGAGAGCTTACTGAAAACTAAAGATAAGCACAGTACAACCAAACAGGGAATTACTTTTGTTACAACACACAGTACCCAATATCCTCAGGTATGTGAGATTATTAGGAAACATTTTCCAATATTGAAGGCAGAGGATAAATTGGTTGATACAGTCCGACAAGGGCTCAGATGTGCCTACAGGAAGAGCCCCACATTGGGCTCTATTCTCTCGCCAACCCTGTTAAAAACTGACAAAGATGAGAGGGGATCATGGTTGGTACATACTGGGATGTATAGATGCGGTCACAGGAAGTGCAAGCCCTGTGATTATGCCAAGGTGACAAAGGAATTTGTGAGTGCAAAAACGAGGAAAAGCTACAAAATCAATTCCTGTATGAATTGTAAAACGGAATCGGTAGTCTATATGATTGAATGCACATTGTGCCAGATTCAATATGTGGGACTCACCTCCAGAGACCTGAACTCTAGAATTAGGGAACATCTTTCCTCTTTCTCTACTAAGAGATCCACGACTCCAATAGTACAACACTTTGGAGTCTACCATGATAATAACCTCAAAGGATTTACATGGTGTGCTATTGAGAAAGTTTCTAGACCTGTGAGGGGGGGAAATTTGGACCAATTGCTAGCCAGACGCGAAGCTTTTTGGATTTTTACCTTAGGCACTCGGGTGCCTGATGGTCTAAATTCAAGATATGACGTAATGAACCTGTGGGAATAGTATTATGGTATTTCGTAATACACCTACCAATGATCTCCTAGTTTATTATAATGTAAGACTCATCGGTTGGTCATGTGTGCTTAACCTGTATCAAATCACATTAAATTACTATATGGGGATGTCCTATTTGTTTGCTTGTTGTCTTTATCATATGTTATTATGATGACGATTTGCCAAGACATCTTTATAACATATAGTATTTGACAGGTTACTATTCATTTAAAATTAAAATTTAAAATTAAAATTATTTGCTTATTGCATGTTTTCATTCTTATAGGATTTGTTAATAGATTTATCTATTTTTGACATATGATATCAACTATTGTGGTATTTTATACTGAGGGTACTGTTTGAATTCTGTTGCCCATCAGTGCATTAGAGAGGATAAGAGCAATGATTTAACTCTTAGAGAATGAGGATATATTAATAGAGTCTCCTATGCGCACTATTTGGGCAATAGAATTTCTAGTAATATATAATTGATCACTAACCCTTAATATTTGACATTTTGTCTGTAATGCATAACACTATGTTGGTTATTCACATAATTATCACAGTATGTATATTACGTTTGTATGGGCTCAGACAATGTATTGCAATGTGCGGTTCTTACATTAGTGGGTTAACTTTACATACTGTTAGTATTGGTTAAACTTGAAGGCGTTGTTTTTCATGTGTGCGCCAATCACATTTGTTTTAACTAGTTTTAAACAGGTGTGGAGCACAGCACAGTAGGCTATGACTACGGATTTCATCCGAAACGCGTAAGCCAGACTGTGCTGCGCCTTCTACACCATACCCTATCCTTGCTGTGTTTGCCGATTTTAATCTGAATAAATAAAGGAATTAATTTTGAGGAAACAGCCCACATTTCCTCTTTTCAAGTTATTATTGTCCGGAGTTTGGCTGTTTCCTGCTGTGCATTACGAGCTTATACTCTTCAAAAAGGATTGCATTGTGTGCTGTTCTACATTTGGCAGTTCCCTATTGCAAGCAGGAACTGTTTTTTGCTACGTCACTGGCGGAGGGATACTGCATTCTATCGGAGGAACAAGTATCTGGAATAAGTTGAGGCGGAGCAAGGGATCTCTGCCTCGTTCCAGAGTGTGTTCCATTGGCCGAGATTGGGCCGTGCCCCCTTAGAGGCGTCCGGATTGAATTTGCAGCCGTGAATGGCGATACCCGCCTTCTCCATAGGATTGGGTGAGTGAGATCTCCATTGTCCACGCTGGAGCGAGTAAATGAGTGATATACCAAGGAACTTGAGAGTTTCTATTTAGCACCTTGCACTTTATTTGATACCTTTTTGTTGTTAATATATTATAGACTGCCTATCACTTTCTGGGTTTCCTTACTTTACATTTATCTCTTTTGGGTATTACCGGACATACCTACACCCAGTTTTGTGATATTGGTCCAGCCTTTTAATAAGACTTGTTAGCACAGTTATGGAGGAAACACAGCAGGCCTTTTACTCACTGATGCCTGTAACTGCACGTACGACTTTGCCTACAGATTGTGAATTGATTTTCTCTGAGGATAAAGGAGTATTAGCACTGAGCACTTTGTTTGAACAAATGGAGACATTGTTACTTAAAGAATCTAAAACCCAGTGGGATATCTGGACATTAGAAAAATATTTGAGTCTGAGTATGATACCGAGGGGATTAAGGCTATACAAGTTTCCGACCTTTGACGTGGATGCACAAGATAAAGACTTTATAGATGCTTGGAACAATGTACTATCTGAATGCTCTATGAGACTTATGAAATTGCTTATACAGTATAAAAATAAGTTGTTGGATAACATTAGAGCAGATATTAATGAATTACAGATAGAATTGAATAGGAGGAGCAGTCATAATGATTTTGCCAGATTTGATAAAACTTTGAAAGAGTTGGTTGCCAAGGGGAGGTCTGGGATCATGGAGACAAAACATACCAAATACATTAGGGACAAATATGACTATTCTAACAATTCTGTGTACATATGGAATAGAAGTGCCAGGGGGAATTTTAGGGCAAATCAACCTAGGTTTGGCCGTAGGAGGAGGGGCAATAGAAATCGTAGTAGAAATCGTGGCAATAATAATAAAAAGAATGTGACCTTCTCTGGTAGTGATTCAGAGGGATCGAGTGAGGGTGAGATCATTAGTGAACAAACACGGCCAGATTTCGAAGATACTGCCCCTCCTAATATTGTACATATTCCCCAAACAGCTTACACAGGTATAATGAGCACTAATCAAGGCTATGTACAACACAACACAGTAGCAGTTAAACCCAAACAGGGTAACTACACAGAATTAGCACCTAATATGTATTTTCAAAACAGACCAGACACTCTAGCCATCAATCAGGTTTTTCCCCAAGACCTAGATGCATCAGCGGGGGGAGGGAAACAGAACAAACAGAATACACAGCCCAAAGTGCAATATACGAAGAATCAAGACAAGTATCAATTGAGGGAACCTCGTCCACAGACCAAATACAAATAATCGATTCCAAGATTGTAGGCAATGTCATTAATTTATCATCTAAACAGCTTAGTATTGCACAATATAGTGTTTTGAATAAAGGTTTAAACTTTGCACCCACTATAGATTTTGATGTATTTAGAACTATTATGGATGTTAACAAATTAACACGTAATTTAACTTTGAAGAAATATTTTCACGGATTGAGTACACTTGATCATACCGATGTGCCAGTTACCCATGTTGATACTGATACCGGGGACCCAGTTGATTTTGAATATAAATGTGACACAGTCACACTGCAACAGCTGCAAATAGAATCAATGGGGAACTCGGGTAGTCGCAACATGGGTCCCAAATTTAAGGAGAAATCTAAATTCTACCCTATTCAGAACAGGGGATCAGTCATTGAAACATTTTACAACAGGGTCGAAAGAGATCTTTTACAACTAAAGGCCAATCAGCCCCCAAGTAAATTTAACTTGTCTCTTGCTGAGAAGAGTGCTTTGGCCTCTCTTAAAGAGGACCTTAGTCTGGTGATCAAAAATTCTGATAAAGGTGGAATGGTTGTGGTCATGGACCGACAACAATACATAGATGAAGGCCACAGACAACTATGTAATGAGAATAATTACTTAGTTTTACAAAGAGATCCCACCACTCACTTTCGTTCCAAATTAGTACATCTTTTGGATGATGGATTGGAACAAGGTTTTGTAGATCAGGCAACAATGGACTATTTGTTAGTTGATTGTCCGAAAATACCGTTGTTCCACCATTTACCTAAGACACATAAATCCCTGGAAAGTGTCCAGGGACGGCCTATAGTGAGTGGTGTGGAATCCCTTCTAGGTAATCTGTCAGAGTGGTTGGACTCAATCCTTCAACCCCTCGTTGTCACTCTCCATTCTTACATTAGGGATACCAAACATATCCTTAATGTTATGGATAATGTAAGATGGACACCACAATCTATCTGGCTCACAGTGGACGCAGTGTCGCTCTATTCCAGTATTCCACACTCTAAAGGGATAGAGGCCATTGCCTTTTTTCTGGAATACAATACAGATTACTCTGATGACTTCATTAAGTACATTTTGAAGGTCACCCTTTTTCTTTTGTCACACAATTTTTTCAAATTTGAGGATGTTTTCTATCTCCAGAGATGTGGTACCGCCATGGGGGCCAAATTTGCTCCCTCCTTTGCCAATCTTTTTTTGGGCTGGTGGGAGTTCTACCACATCTTTGGAGATAGAAACCCTTACAAGAAATGTATCTCCTTTTATAGGAGATACATAGATGATCTTCTTTTCATCTGGTCGGGTAATCAGTCTGACATTCAGGGATTCATTGACTATCTTAATCATAATGATATTGGACTAAGCTTCACTTTTGAAGCGAGTCAGAGTTCTATTAACTATCTGGATATTACATTGGAGGGCAGTTCAGATGGCAGAATACTTTCCAGGATTTTCAGAAAATCCATTTCAGGGAATTCCTTACTCTTAGGAACAAGCTGTCATCCCAGACATGTTCCCTTTGCCATTGCCAAAGGAGAATATACCAGGATTAAAAGGAACTGTACCTCCAATGAGGACTTTTGCAAGGAGGCAGAAAGATTGGAGATGAGATTAAAAGAGAGAAAGTATCCCAAAAAAGTGATCAAAAGGGCAAGAGAATCTGTACAGGTAACACCTAGAGAGAGCTTACTGAAAACTAAAGATAAGCACAGTACAACCAAACAGGGAATTACTTTTGTTACAACACACAGTACCCAATATCCTCAGGTATGTGAGATTATTAGGAAACATTTTCCAATATTGAAGGCAGAGGATAAATTGGTTGATACAGTCCGACAAGGGCTCAGATGTGCCTACAGGAAGAGCCCCACATTGGGCTCTATTCTCTCGCCAACCCTGTTAAAAACTGACAAAGATGAGAGGGGATCATGGTTGGTACATACTGGGATGTATAGATGCGGTCACAGGAAGTGCAAGCCCTGTGATTATGCCAAGGTGACAAAGGAATTTGTGAGTGCAAAAACGAGGAAAAGCTACAAAATCAATTCCTGTATGAATTGTAAAACGGAATCGGTAGTCTATATGATTGAATGCACATTGTGCCAGATTCAATATGTGGGACTCACCTCCAGAGACCTGAACTCTAGAATTAGGGAACATCTTTCCTCTTTCTCTACTAAGAGATCCACGACTCCAATAGTACAACACTTTGGAGTCTACCATGATAATAACCTCAAAGGATTTACATGGTGTGCTATTGAGAAAGTTTCTAGACCTGTGAGGGGGGGAAATTTGGACCAATTGCTAGCCAGACGCGAAGCTTTTTGGATTTTTACCTTAGGCACTCGGGTGCCTGATGGTCTAAATTCAAGATATGACGTAATGAACCTGTGGGAATAGTATTATGGTATTTCGTAATACACCTACCAATGATCTCCTAGTTTATTATAATGTAAGACTCATCGGTTGGTCATGTGTGCTTAACCTGTATCAAATCACATTAAATTACTATATGGGGATGTCCTATTTGTTTGCTTGTTGTCTTTATCATATGTTATTATGATGACGATTTGCCAAGACATCTTTATAACATATAGTATTTGACAGGTTACTATTCATTTAAAATTAAAATTTAAAATTAAAATTATTTGCTTATTGCATGTTTTCATTCTTATAGGATTTGTTAATAGATTTATCTATTTTTGACATATGATATCAACTATTGTGGTATTTTATACTGAGGGTACTGTTTGAATTCTGTTGCCCATCAGTGCATTAGAGAGGATAAGAGCAATGATTTAACTCTTAGAGAATGAGGATATATTAATAGAGTCTCCTATGCGCACTATTTGGGCAATAGAATTTCTAGTAATATATAATTGATCACTAACCCTTAATATTTGACATTTTGTCTGTAATGCATAACACTATGTTGGTTATTCACATAATTATCACAGTATGTATATTACGTTTGTATGGGCTCAGACAATGTATTGCAATGTGCGGTTCTTACATTAGTGGGTTAACTTTACATACTGTTAGTATTGGTTAAACTTGAAGGCGTTGTTTTTCATGTGTGCGCCAATCACATTTGTTTTAACTAGTTTTAAACAGGTGTGGAGCACAGCACAGTAGGCTATGACTACGGATTTCATCCGAAACGCGTAAGCCAGACTGTGCTGCGCCTTCTACACCATACCCTATCCTTGCTGTGTTTGCCGATTTTAATCTGAATAAATAAAGGAATTAATTTTGAGGAAACAGCCCACATTTCCTCTTTTCAAGTTATTATTGTCCGGAGTTTGGCTGTTTCCTGCTGTGCATTACGAGCTTATACTCTTCAAAAAGGATTGCATTGTGTGCTGTTCTACATTTGGCAGTTCCCTATTGCAAGCAGGAACTGTTTTTTGCTACGTCACTGGCGGAGGGATACTGCATTCTATCGGAGGAACAAGTATCTGGAATAAGTTGAGGCGGAGCAAGGGATCTCTGCCTCGTTCCAGAGTGTGTTCCATTGGCCGAGATTGGGCCGTGCCCCCTTAGAGGCGTCCGGATTGAATTTGCAGCCGTGAATGGCGATACCCGCCTTCTCCATAGGATTGGGTGAGTGAGATCTCCATTGTCCACGCTGGAGCGAGTAAATGAGTGATATACCAAGGAACTTGAGAGTTTCTATTTAGCACCTTGCACTTTATTTGATACCTTTTTGTTGTTAATATATTATAGACTGCCTATCACTTTCTGGGTTTCCTTACTTTACATTTATAATAATATACATACATATTTGTAATTTCTGCCCATCGCTGCGCGACTTACCCCCTTCGCTGCGCTAGTTCTCATGGCGTGTCTCGCGGCATGAGAACAAGGCTCCCATCGGAGCGTATGGACGAGCTCTCTCGTGAGCGCAATGCTTCTGTGCAATGCGAAAGCGAGGTCACATTGCACCTCACTTGTAATCCAGAACACATTTGCGTAGGCTGGTATTACTAAATAGAGCACAAATATCGCTTTTACGTGAGCAAAATTGTAGTCAACTTGTAATTTAGCCAACTATGTTTTAATCAGCTTTATTTTAATTATGCTGTTGTTGTTGAACCATCTAAGTGATAACAAATAATAAAAAAATTAAAAATCAAGACCCGCAACTTCTAGTTAATTTTTTGGGGGGAATAAAAGGGGCAGTAAAGTCAATATAAAATTTCCATGATTCCAATAGAGCGTACAATTTTAAACAACTTTCCATTTTACTTCTATTATATAATATGCTTCATTCTCTTAGTATCCTTTGCTGGAAAGCATACTTAGGAAGGCTTAGGAGCAGCAATGTATTAGTGCGAGCTAGCTGCTTACCCATTATGCTCAGCTGGCTCCAAGTACGATCTGCTTATACTCTAACATTGCAAAGTACACTTGAAAAAGTTTGTCCGTTATCCAAACGAAATGCGTAGGGATTTTAGAAAGCAGTATCCTATGTGATTTACAGCAGCCTCTGACTGGGGAACGCTCTAGCTTGACGTGACGTCAGATGCCAACTGTTTTGTGGTCAGCAAGAGAAAGATCTGTGACGCACGGATCACAGGAGTCTGGACAGAGCTAACTGTAACTTTGGGACGCTGAATCTCTTTTGGACACTGAACATCTTTTATCTCTGATGTAAGTGCTTATGTTTTTTGCACTGGAGTTGCTCTTTTTTATTCAGTCATTCAGCATTTGTCGAATTTCTCTGGGTTTTGGAAATACCAGTGACAGAAAAGCGGCACCGGCTCATTGTGGATTACAGGAATCTGCTTGATCTCTATACAGGGAGTGCAGAATTATTAGGCAAATGAGTATTTTGACCACATCATCCTCTTTATGCATGTTGTCTTACTCCAAGCTGTATAGGCTCGAAAGCCTACTATCAATTAAGCATATTAGGTGATGTGCATCTCTGTAATGAGAAGGGGTGTGGTCTAATGACATCAACACCCTATATCAGGTGTGCATAATTATTAGGCAACTTCTTTTCCTTTGGCAAAATGGGTCAAAAGAAGGACTTGACAGGCTCAGAAAAGTCAAAAATAGTGAGATATCTTGCAGAGGGATGCAGCACTCTTAAAATTGCAAAGCTTCTGAAGCGTGATCATCGAACAAACAAGCGTTTCATTCAAAATAGTCAACAGGGTCGCAAGAAGCGTGTGGAAAAACCAAGGCGCAAAATAACTGCCCATGAACTGAGAAAAGTCAAGCGTGCAGCTGCCAAGATGCCACTTGCCACCAGTTTGGCCATATTTCAGAGCTGCAACATCACTGGAGTGCCCAAAAGCACAAGGTGTGCAATACTCAGAGACATGGCCAAGGTAAGAAAGGCTGAAAGACGACCACCACTGAACAAGACACACAAGCTGAAACGTCAAGACTGGGCCAAGAAATATCTCAAGACTGATTTTTCTAAGGTTTTATGGACTGATGAAATGAGAGTGAGTCTTGATGGGCCAGATGGATGGGTCCGTGGCTGGATTGGTAAAGGGCAGAGAGCTCCAGTCCGACTCAGACGCCAGCAAGGTGGAGGTGGAGTACTGGTTTGGGCTGGTATCATCAAAGATGAGCTTGTGGGGCCTTTTCGGGTTGAAGATGGAGTCAAGCTCAACTCCCAGTCCTACTGCCAGTTTCTGGAAGACACCTTCTTCAAGCAGTGGTACAGGAAGAAGTCTGCATCCTTCAAAAAAAACATGATTTTCATGCAGGACAATGCTCCATCACACGCGTCCAAGTACTCCACAGCGTGGCTGGCAAGAAAGGGTATAAAAGAAGAAAATCTAATGACATGGCCTCCTTGTTCACCTGATCTGAACCCCATTGAGAACCTGTGGTCCATCATCAAATGTGAGATTTACAAGGAGGGAAAACAGTACACCTCTCTGAACAGTGTCTGGGAGGCTGTGGTTGCTGCTGCATGCAATGTTGATGGTGAACAGATCAAAACACTGACAGAATCCATGGATGGCAGGCTTTTGAGTGTCCTTGCAAAGAAAGGTGGCTATATTAGTCACTGATTTGTTTTTGTTTTGTTTTTGAATGTCAGAAATGTATATTTGTGAATGTTGAGATGTTATATTGGTTTCACTGGTAAAAATAAATAATTGAAATGGGTATATATTTGTTTTTTGTTAAGTTGCCTAATAATTATGCACAGTAATAGTCACCTGCACACACAGATATCCCCCTAAAATAGCTATAACTAAAAACAAACTAAAAACTACTTCCAAAACTATTCAGCTTTGATATTAATGAGTTTTTTGGGTTCATTGAGAACATGGTTGTTGTTCAATAATAAAATTAATCCTCAAAAATACAACTTGCCTAATAATTCTGCACTCCCTGTATATGGAACTTTTATGATTGTGTGTTGAACGTTAGAATTTTTCTAGTCTGGGAAATAGCGCTGATTTCTTTTTTTGTGTGTTTTTTGTGGGCTCAAAGTAAATGCATTGCTGTTCCTCAGCCTTCTTTTCAACAAAGGATACCAAGAGAATGATGCAAATATAATAATACTAGTCCTAAAACCCGTTCTCCCCCTCTCTTTTACTCTCTCTCTCCCCCTCTCTTTTACTCTCTCTCTCCCCCTCTCTTTTGCTCTCTCTTCCCCTCTCTTTTTCTCTCTCTCTCCCCCCTCTTTTTTGCTCTCTCTCCCCTCTCTTTTTTGCTCTCTCTCCCCTCTCTTTTTTGCTCTCTCTCCCCTTTCTTTTGCTCTTTCTCCCCTCTCTTTTGCTCCCTCTCTCCCCCCTCTCTTTTGCTCTCTCCTCCCTCTCTTTTGCTCTCTATCCTCCCTCTCTTTTGCTCTCTCTCCCCTCTCTTTTGCTCTCTCTCCCCTTTCTTTTGCTTTTTCTCCCCTCTCTTTTGCTCTTTCCCCTCTATTTTGCTCACTCTCCCCTCTCTCTTTTGCTCTCTTCCCCCCTCTCTTTTGCGCACTCTCTCTCCCCTTCTCTTTTGCATTCTCCCCCTCTCTTTTGTGCTTTCTCTCCCCTCTCATTTGTGCTCTCTCTCCCCCCTCTCTTATGCGATCTCTCCCCCCCCTCTCTTATGCACTCTCTCTCCCCCTCTCTTTTGTGCTCTCTCTCTCCCCTCTCTTTTGCGCTCTCTCTCCCCCTCTCTTTTGTGCTCTCCCCATCTCTTTTGCTCTCTCTCCCCTCTCTTTTGCTCTCTCTCTCCATCCCTCCCTTTTGCTCTCTCCCCCCTCTCTCTCTCCCCTCTCCCCCCTCTTTTGCTCTTTCTCCCCCTCTCTATTGCTCTTTCCCCCCTCTCTTCTTTTGCTCTCTCCCTTTTGCTCTCTCTCTTACCCTCTCTTTTGCTCTCTCCCCCCCTCTTTTTTGCTCTCTCTCTTTAGCTATTTCACATCTCTTTTGCTCTCACCCCCTCTCTTTCTATCTCCTTCCCGTCTCTCTCGCACACATGGCCACGCCTGCTCATGTCCGGCCACGCCCACCTCCACCCACCGTCACCGTGCCGCAGCAGATTAGGTAGACTCTAAGGCCAGGTGTGTTTGTCCTTGTGCTGTCTCTACTGCGCATGACAGCTTCGGACAAAAACACTTGGGCCTAGATTTAGAGTTCGGCGGTAGCCGTCAAAACCAGCGTTAGAGGCTCCTAACGCTGGTTTTGGCCGCCCGCTGGTATTTGGAGTCAGTGATTAAAGGGTCTAACGCTCACTTTACAGCCGCAACTTTTCCATACCGCAGATCCCCCTACGCCATTTGCGTAGCCTATCTTTTCAATGGGATCTTTCTAACGCTGGTATTTAGAGTCGTTTCTGCAGTGAGCGTTAGAGCTCTAACGACAAGATTCCAGCCGCCTGAAAATAGCAGGAGTTAAGAGCTTTCTGGCTAACGCCGGTTTATAAAGCTCTTAACTACTGTACCCTAAAGTACACTAACACCCATAAACTACCTATGTACCCCTAAACCGAGCTCCCCCCACATCGCCGCCACTCGATTAAAAATTTTAACCCCTAATCTGCCGACCGCCACCTACGTTATACTTATGTACCCCTAATCTGCTGCCCCTAACACCGCCGACCCCTGTATTATATCTATTAACCCCTAACTTGCCCCCCACAACGTCGCCGCAAGCTACTTAAAATAATTAACCCCTAATCTTCCGACCGCAAATCGACGCCACCTACGTTATCCCTATGTACCCCTAATCTGCTACCCCTAACATCGCCGACCCCTATGTTATATTTATTAACCCCTAATCTGCCCCCCACAACGTCGCCGACACCTACCTACACTTATTAACCCCTAATCTGCCGAGCGGACCTGAGCGCTACTATAATAAAGTTATTAACCCCTAATCCGCCTCACTAACCCTATCATAAATAGTATTAACCCCTAATCTGCCCTCCCTAACATCGCCGACACCTACCTTCAATTATTAACCCCTAATCTGCCGACCGGAGCTCACCGCTATTCTAATAAATGTATTAACCCCTAAAGCTAAGTCTAACCCTAACACTAACACCCCCCTAACTTAAATATAATTTTTATCTAACGAAATAAATTAACTCTTATTAAATAAATGATTCCTATTTAAAGCTAAATACTTACCTGTAAAATAAATCCTAATATAGCTACAATATAAATTATAATTATATTATAGCTATTTTAGGATTAATATTTATTTTACAGGCAACTTTGTAATTATTTTAACCAGGTACAATAGCTATTAAATAGTTAAGAACTATTTAATAGTTACCTAGTTAAAATAATAACAAATTTACCTGTAAAATAAGTCCTAACCTAAGATATAATTAAACCTAACACTACCCTATCAATAAAATAATTAAATAAACTACCTACAATTACCTACAATTAACCTAACACTACACTATCAATAAATTAATTAAACACAATTGCTACAAATAAATAAAATTAAATAAACTATCTAAAGTACAAAAAATAAAAAAGAACTAAGTTACAGAAAATAATAAAATATTTACAAAGATAAGAAAAATATTACAACAATTTTAAACTAATTACACCTACTCTAAGCCCCCTAATAAAATAACAAAGCCCCCCAAAATAAAAAATTCCCTACCCTATTCTAAAATACAAATATTACAAGCTCTTTTACCTTACCAGCCCTGAACAGGGCCCTTTGCGGGGCATGCCCCAAGAATTTCAGCTCTTTTGCCTGTAAAAAAAACCATACAATACCCCCCCCCCCAACATTACAACCCACCACCCACATACCCCTAATCTAACCCAAACCCCCCTTAAATAAACCTAACACTACCCCCCTGATGATCTTCCTACCTTGTCTTCACCATGCCAGGTTCACCGATCCGTCCTGGCTCCAAGATCTTCATCCAACCCAAGCGGGGGCTAGACATCCACTGAAGAAGTCCAGAAGAGGGTCCAAAGTCTTCCTCCTATCCGGCAAGAAGAGGACATCCGGACCGGCAAACATCTTCTCCAAGCGGCATCTTCTATCTTCTTCCATCCGATGACGACCGGCTCCATCTTGAAGACCTCCAGCGCGGATCCATCCTCTTCTTCCGACGACTAGACGACGAATGACGGTTCCTTTAAGGGACGTCATCCAAGATGGCGTCCCTCGAATTCCGATTGGCTGATAGGATTCTATCAGCCAATCGGAATTAAGGTAGGAATTTTCTGATTGGCTGATGGAATCAGCCAATCAGAATATAGTTCAATCCGATTGGCTGATCCAATCAGCCAATCAGATTGAGCTCGCATTCTATTGGCTGTTCCGATCAGCCAATAGAATGCGAGCTCAATCTGATTGGCTGATTGGATCAGCCAATCGGATTGAACTTGATTCTGATTGGCTGATTCCATCAGCCAATCAGAAAATTCCTACCTTAATTCCGATTGGCTGATAGAATCCTATCAGCCAATCGGAATTCGAGGGACGCCATCTTGGATGACGTCCCTTAAAGGAACCGTCATTCGTCGTCTAGTCGTCGGAAGAAGAGGATGGATCCGCGCTGGAGGTCTTCAAGATGGAGCCGGTCGTCATCGGATGGAAGAAGATAGAAGATGCCGCTTGGAGAAGATGTTTGCCGGTCCGGATGTCCTCTTCTTGCCGGATAGGAGGAAGACTTTGGACCCTCTTCTGGACTTCTTCAGTGGATGTCTAGCCCCCGCTTGGGTTGGATGAAGATCTTGGAGCCAGGACGGATCGGTGAACCTGGCATGGTGAAGACAAGGTAGGAAGATCATCAGGGGGGTAGTGTTAGGTTTATTTAAGGGGGGTTTGGGTTAGATTAGGGGTATGTGGGTGGTGGGTTGTAATGTTGGGGGGGGGGTATTGTATGGTTTTTTTTTACAGGCAAAAGAGCTGAAATTCTTGGGGCATGCCCCGCAAAGGGCCCTGTTCAGGGCTGGTAAGGTAAAAGAGCTTGTAATATTTGTATTTTAGAATAGGGTAGGGAATTTTTTATTTTGGGGGGCTTTGTTATTTTATTAGGGGGCTTAGAGTAGGTGTAATTAGTTTAAAATTGTTGTAATATTTTTCTTATCTTTGTAAATATTTTATTATTTTCTGTAACTTAGTTCTTTTTTATTTTTTGTACTTTAGATAGTTTATTTAATTTTATTTATTTGTAGCAATTGTGTTTAATTAATTTATTGATAGTGTAGTGTTAGGTTAATTGTAGGTAATTGTAGGTAGTTTATTTAATTATTTTATTGATAGGGTAGTGTTAGGTTTAATTATATCTTAGGTTAGGACTTATTTTACAGGTAAATTTGTTATTATTTTAACTAGGTAACTATTAAATAGTTCTTAACTATTTAATAGCTATTGTACCTGGTTAAAATAATTACAAAGTTGCCTGTAAAATAAATATTAATCCTAAAATAGCTATAATATAATTATAATTTATATTGTAGCTATATTAGGATTTATTTTACAGGTAAGTATTTAGCTTTAAATAGGAATCATTTATTTAATAAGAGTTAATTTATTTCGTTAGATAAAAATTATATTTAACTTAGGGGGGTGTTAGTGTTAGGGTTAGACTTAGCTTTAGGGGTTAATACATTTATTAGAATAGCGGTGAGCTCCGGTCGGCAGATTAGGGGTTAATAATTGAAGGTAGGTGTCGGCTATGTTAGGGAGGGCAGATTAGGGGTTAATACTATTTATGATAGGGTTAGTGAGGCGGATTAGGGGTTAATAACTTTATTATAGTAGCGCTCAGGTCCGCTCGGCAGATTAGGGGTTAATAAGTGTAGGCAGGTGTCGGCGACGTTGTGGGGGGCAGATTAGGGGTTAATAAATATAACATAGGGGTCGGCGATGTTAGGGCAGCAGATTAGGGGTACATAGGGATAACGTAGGTGGCGGCGGTTTACGGAGCGGCAGATTAGGGGTTAAAAGTGTAATGCAGGGGTCAGCGATAGCGGGGGCGGCAGATTAGGGGTTAATAAGTGTAAGGTTAGGGGTGTTTAGACTCGGGGTACATGTTAGGGTGTTAGGTGCAGACGTAGGAAGTGTTTCCCCATAGGAAACAATGGGGCTGCGTTAGGAGCTGAACGCTGCTTTTTTGCAGGTGTTAGGTTTTTTTTCAGCTCAAACAGCCCCATTGTTTCCTATGGGAGAATCGTGCACGAGCACGTTTTTGAGGCCGGCCGCGTCCGTAAGCAACTCTGGTATCGAGAGTTGCATTTGCGGTAAAAATGCTCTACGCTCCTTTTTTGGAGCCTAACGCAGCATTTGTTTGAACTCTCGATACCAGAGTTAAATTTATGGTGCGGCCAGAAAAAAACCCGCGGAGCGTTAACAGCCCTTTTACCGCCAAACTCCAAATCTAGCCGTTGGTCTTTTATATTATAGGATAATTAGATTGTAACTTAGTTTAAAAGACTATGATCTATCTACATCACAAAAAATACTTTTTGGGTTTCATGTTTTTTTAAATTATCATGATATAGTGACAAGCATAAATACCAAAATATATTTTATTTTCATTCTCTCTAAAGCATTATCGGTAAGTGTTTCGTAAAATAAATTTTCACTAGAGATAACTGCTTAAAATATCAGCATGAAGTGTAAGAATCCCGAATAGCAGGTTTCAAATAAAATGGCTAGGAAAGTCAAAATGAAACTTGGATGATTCAGATAGAGCATGTCATTTTAAGATACTTTTAAATTCACTTCTATTTTCAAATGTACTTTGTTCTGTTGGTATCCCTTGTTGAAAAATAATACGCACATATCCTCACTATTAGGTGCTCGCTGCTGATTGGTGCCTGCATGCATTTGTCTCTTGTGATTGGCTAATTAGATGTGTTCAGCTAGCTGCCAGTGGTGCAATGCTGTTACTTCAGAAAAGGATAACAAGAAAATGAAGCAAATTTGAAAATAGAAGTAAATTTGAAAGTTGTTTAAAATAGTATTTTCTATCCCAATCATGAAATAAAATGTTGAGGTTTTATGGGTGTGGATGAGTAGAGCGCTGGAACTATAAAAGATCCCAAACACCCTATTGATATAAGATCCTTCGGTCTTATAAGTGAGATTGTCTAGATAAGGAGGTATATATGGGCGTTGTTTCCAGCTTAAGGGATCGTACGTGGCTATGTAACCTTGTATTTTCCTAATATAGTGATATAGTATATATAAGGTGAAAATTAAAATGACAATATTTTATCAATTGAGGTTTGTTTAAAAATTATATAAACTTAAGGTGATTAAATTAGTCCTAAATTCTCTCTACACAGTGTGTACTTAGTGTATTGTGGCAGGAAACTATGTGAATTAATTGTGAAATTTTTAACCTAAAATCCGTGTATTCGTGCTGTTATATCAAAGTGTATATTACCCCTATATTAATGGGTGTAAATGAAAAGATGACAGTATATAAAGTCAGGATACACCATCCAAGATTAATTCCAATTTATTATCTTAAATTTTTTTTTATAATAATAATAAAGTACTTGTTAAAATTTTAAAACTCCTTTATGATACAATAAGGCTGTTTACATACTCTTCTAAAATAAACTGTGGGACGTCTCCCAATTACATAAAACAATATATATTTTAAACCTTGAAATCAGTGTGTATATTGCGTGACAATTACTGAGTTTAAACGTTATTAACAGTAAAATAACAAAGAAGCTAGCATTGAACCTTTTAAATTGTTACTTTGTCTAAGCTAACCTTTGATCTTTACTAAACAGAATTTCAACACTTATCAACCTTTCATTTGTGTGTTAAGATATAGTAAAAGCTCACAACCTTATCCCTACTTTACAGGATTAAACAATTGTTTTTGCAAATCATTTCCTTAAAATATAAGCAGTTCTTATTTTGTACAGTCCGTATCTTTGTATTAAACAGGCTTTTCTGTGTGAGACTGCTATTAGTGCCTTGCACGCAGTCAGAGTCTTTACATATATCAGCGTATGGTAATGCAAATAGAATAGAAATGTTAGTACACACTATTTTGGGGGTTTACTTGCTTTCTTGTAACGGTACTCACAGATCCTTTTGATTTGGGCCGCTGTGTTTGTCAGATCGGCTTGTGAATTCTGACTGTAGTCCTTCCCACTTTGCCGCCTCTGTCCGGCGTCTGACGTCACACTCCCCTAAAGGAGGATACCTTCCCAGAACACCGCTACCTGTGTCTCCGTTAGTAGTTCCGTTGGGAAATGTTAGAGATGGAACTGCACTTAGTGCTTTGCACGCAGTTCTTTAAGGTGGATTTAAAAGGTGGTAATTTAGAGATGGCAATGCCAATAGGAAAGTGCACAACCCGGGTTATGTATATGAATCTTTACAATTCTTCTTTGTAGTTAGTAATGTTCCTCAGTCTGTGTATAAGACTGAGGAACATTACTAACTACAAAGAAGAATTGTAAAGATTCATATACATAACCCGGGTTGTGCACTTTCCTATTGGCATTGCCATCTCTAAATTACCACCTTTTAAATCCACCTTAAAGAACTGCGTGCAAAGCACTAAGTGCAGTTCCATCTCTAACATTTCCCAACGGAACTACTAACGGAGACACAGGTAGCGGTGTTCTGGGAAGGTATCCTCCTTTAGGGGAGTGTGACGTCAGACGCCGGACAGAGGCGGCAAAGCGGGAAGGACTACAGTCAGAATTCACAAGCCGATCTGACAAACACAGCGGCCCAAATCAAAAGGATCTGTGAGTACCGTTACAAGAAAGCAAGTAAACCCCCAAAATAGTGTGTACTAACATTTCTATTCTATTTGCATTACCATACGCTGATATATGTAAAGACTCTGACTGCGTGCAAGGCACTAAGAGCAGTCTCACACAGAAAAGCCTGTTTAATACAAAGATACGGACTGTACAAAATAAGAACTGCTTATATTTTAAGGAAATGATTTGCAAAAACAATTGTTTAATCCTGTAAAGTAGGGATAAGGTTGTGAGCTTTTACTATATCTTAACACACAAATGAAAGGTTGATAAGTGTTGAAATTCTGTTTAGTAAAGATCAAAGGTTAGCTTAGACAAAGTAACAATTTAAAAGGTTCAAAGCTAGCTTCTTTGTTATTTTACTGTTAATAACGTTTAAACTCAGTAATTGTCACGCAATATACACACTGATTTCAAGGTTTAAAATATATATTGTTTTATGTAATTGGGAGACGTCCCACAGTTTATTTTAGAAGAGTATGTAAACAGCCTTATTGTATCATAAAGGAGTTTTAAAATTTTAACAAGTACTTTATTATTATTATAAAAAAAAATTTAAGATAATAAATTGGAATTAATCTTGGATGGTGTATCCTGACTTTATATACTGTCATCCTTTCATTTACACCCATTAATATAGCGGTAATATACACTTTGATATAACAGCACGAATACACGGATTTTAGGTTAAAAATTTCACAATTAATTCACATAGTTTCCTGCCACAATACACTAAGTACACACTGTGTAGAGAGAATTTAGGACTAATTTAATCACCTTAAATTCATATAATTTTTAAACAAACCTCAATTGATAAAATATTGTCATTTTAATTTTCATCTTATATATACTATATCACTATATTAGGAAAATACAAGGTTACATAGCCATGTACGATCCCTTTAGCTGGAAACAATGCCCCTATATACCTCCTTATCTAGAAAATGTTGAGGTTTCCTGTCCCTTTAAGGCTTGTAATTTCCTTGTTGGTGGAGAGAACGGTAGCAAAATTAAGGGTAGAAATATATAACCATTAAAATAATCTTTTCTCAGTCCGCTTATATTAAAATGCAATAGTTACAAAATGTGGAAAAGGAAATTATATGGTGAGCTACATTATTTTTTATGCATTCATATGCATTAAAATGTTATGATGCTTTTGAGATGTGTTCAATGGGTTTTAATACAGTTTTAAAACAAGTGTATGTTCTTATTATACATAATTAGCTTTGGCAAAAATGATTAGTTTTAAACAACAGAAAAGGGTTGAAAAAGAGTTGGAAAGTCATTTGTCATGTAAAGATCAATAGCAATTTTAGCTTACATGTGTAAAGGGATAGAGAGATATCCAGAGAGAAGATAAATAGGTCTAAATCCTATTTATTCATTTTTAAATACAGCATTTTATATGGAAAATTTAGTTAATGTTATGTGTTATACAGAACACATTGTAGAAAAAAATTAAATGGTTAAGAAAACCAATAGGGGAGTTTATGGTGAGTAGACACTCTAGGGTTAACCAATATAGGGCTAGATAGCGAGTGGTGTGCTAACAGAGTGCAAGCGATATTGAAATATTGCAGGCACGTTCATTTGCGTGCATATTATAAGTCAAAAGTCAATGCGTTCACTCGAGAGCAATAGAATTTTATGCACGTAGGATTAGCCCGACTGAAAAACTTGTGTAAATGGCTAGGGATAAAATAAAGGTTGCACCAAAAACATAAATATATTAAAATATAGTTACACTAATATATACACACTATCTGATACAAATATTGATATAAATATCAATAACATTTGTTATAAGGATTCAAAGGTATATGGCCATGTATATATATATATATATATATATATATATATATATATATAAGACAATTTCCAGCTCAGCCCTCCAGAGGTTAACAGCCTGGGTGCAAAAATAAAGTGCATATATAGAGAAAAAGATGCACTCGCAGGACTTTCACAAAAACCATTTAATGTAGGAATGTTTTCGGGGTTCACACATGCTGATGAAGGGGTTGTGAACCCCGAAAACGTTCCTACATTAAATGGTTTTTGTGAAAGTCCTGCGAGTGCATCTTTCTCTTGTTAAGTGTATCCAGTCCACGGATCATCCATTACTTATGGGATATTAACTCCTCCCCAACAGGAAGTGCAAGAGGATTCACCCAGCAGAGCTGCTATATAGCTCCTCCCCTAACTGCCATTACCAGTCATTCTCTTGCACCCAACGACTAGATAGGATGTGTGAGAGGACTATGGTGATTATATTTAGTTTTATACCTTCAATCAAAAGTTTGTTATTTTATAATAGCACCGGAGTGTGTTATTCCTTCTCTGGTAGAATTTGAAGAAGAATCTACCTGAGTTTTTACTATGATTTTAGCCGGCGTAGTTAAGATCATATTGCTGTTTCTCGGCCATCTGAGGAGAGGTAAACTTCAGATCAGGGGACAGCGGGCAGATTAATCTGCAAAGAGGTATGTAGCAGCTTATTATTTTCTGACAATGGAATTGATGAGAAAATTCTGCCATACCGATATAATGTAAACTCAGCCTTAAATGCAGTAGCAGCATCTGGTATCAGGCTGTCATGTATGTATATTTTACACTTCAGTATTCTGGGGAATGGCACTTCACTGGAATTATACTGTGTGCATAAGACTTTAGCCTAATTTGCAGGGACTGGCAACAGGCTCTTTAATAACACTTAATTTATGTTAAACGTTTTTTGCTGGCATGTAAAATCGTTTCATTTTCTGAGGTACTGGGTGAATAAAATGTTTTGGGCATTATTTTTTCCACTTGGCAGTTGTTTTATTTAATTTATGACAGTTTACTGATCTCTCTCACTGTTGTGTGTGAGGGGGAGGTCAAAAAATTCAGTCAGAAGCTCATTGTATTTCCTGCATGATCCGGTTCATCTCTACAGAACTCAGGGGTCTTCAAAACTTGTTTTGAGGGAGGTAATCATTCACAGCAGAGCTGTGAGATTGTAGTTGACTGTGATAAAAAACGTTTATTTCTGTAACTTTTTTTTCTGCTATCAGGGTTAGTTATCCTTCGCTAATGGGAACAAGCCTTTGCTAAAATTGTGTTTTTTACAAAGATTTGATGCTATAACCTTTCAGTTTATTAACTTTCAACTGTCATAACTCTTTCTGTGCTTCTTATAGGCACAGTACGTTTTCATATTATAGTAAATTACTTGAAAAGTATTTCCAAGTTGCTAGTTTATTTGCTAGTGTGTTAAACATGTCTGATTCAGAGGAAGACATCTGTGCTATATGTGCTAATGCCAAAGTGGAGCCCAATAGAAATTTATGTACTAACTGTATTGATGCTACTTTAAATAAAAGTCAATCTGTACAAATTGAACACATTTCACCAAACAACGAGGGGAGAGTTATGCCGACTAACTCGCCTCACGTGTCAGTACCTGCATCTCCCGCTCGGGGGGTGCGTGATATTGTGGCGCCGAGTACATCTGGGCGGCCATTACAAATCACATTACAGGATATGGCTACTGTTATGACTGAAGTTTTGGCTAAATTACCAGAACTAAGAGGTAAGCGTGATCACTCTGGGGTGAGAACAGAGTGTGCTGATAATGTTAGGGCCATGTCAGATACTGCGTCACAACTTGCAGAACATGAGGACGGAGAGCTTCATTCTGCGGCTGACGGTTCTGATCCAAACAGATTGGATTCAGATATTTCAAATTTTAAATTTAAGCTGGAAAACCTCCGTGTATTACTAGGGGAGGTGTTAGCGGCTCTGAATGATTGTAACACAGTTGCAATACCAGAAAAAATGTGTAGGTTGGATAAATATTTTGCGGTACCGTCGAGTACTGACGTTTTTCCTATACCTAAGAGACTTACTGAAATTGTTACTAAGGAGTGGGATAGACCCGGTGTGCCGTTCTCACCCCCTCCGATATTTAGAAAGATGTTTCCAATAGACACCACCACACGGGACTTATGGCAAACGATCCCTAAGGTGGAGGGAGCAGTTTCTACTTTAGCTAAGCGTACCACTATCCCGGTGGAGGATAGCTGTGCCTTTTCAGATCCAATGGATAAAAAGTTAGAGGGTTACCTTAAGAAAATGTTTGTTCAACAAGGTTTTATATTGCAAACCCTTGCATGCATTGCGCCTGTCACGGCTGCAGCAGCATTTTGGTTTGAGTCTCTGGAAGGGACACTTGAATCAGCTCCATTAGATGAGATTACACACAGGCTTAAAGCTCTTAAGTTAGCTAACTCATTTATTTCAGATGCCGTAGTACATTTAACTAAGCTTACGGCTAAGAATTCCGGATTCGCCATTCAGGCGCGCAGAGCACTGTGGCTAAAATCCTGGTCAGCTGACGTTACTTCTAAGTCTAAATTTCTTAATATACCTTTCAAAGGGCAGACCTTATTCGGGCCCGGATTGAAAGAAATTATCGCTGACATTACAGGAGGTAAAGGCCATGCCCTGCCTCAAGACAGAGCCAAACCTAAGGCTAGACAATCTAATTTTCGTTCCTTTCGGAATTTCAAAGCAGGAGCAGCATCAACTTCCTCTGCTCCAAAACAAGAAGGATCTGTTGCTCGCTACAGACAAGGCTGGAGACCTAACCAGTCCTGGAACAAGGGCAAGCAGGCCAGGAAACCTGCTGGTGCCCCTAAAACAGCATGAATTGAGGGCCCCCAATCCGGGAACGGATCTAGTGGGGGGCAGACTTTCTCTCTTCGCCCAGGCTTGGGCAAGAGATGTCCAGGATCCCTGGGCGCTAGAGATAATATCTCAGGGATACCTTCTGGACTTCAAATACTCTCCCCCAAGAGAGAGATTTCATCCGTCAAGGTTGTCAACAAACCAAATAAAGAAAGAGGCGTTTCTACGCTGCGTACAAGAGCTTTTATTAATGGGAGTAATCCATCCAGCTCCACGGTCGGAACAGGGACAAGGGTTTTACTCAAATCTGTTTGTGGTTCCCAAAAAAGAGGGAACTTTCAGGCCAATCCTGGATTTAAAGATCCTAAACAAATTCCTAAGAGTTCCATCGTTCAAAATGGAGACTATTCGGACAATTTTACCCATGATCCTAAAGGGTCAGTACATGACCACAGTGGATTTAAAGGATGCTTACCTTCACATACCGATTCACAAAGATCATTACCGGTATCTAAGGTTTGCCTTTCTAGACAGGCATTACCAGTTTGTAGCTCTTCCATTCGGATTGGCTACGGCTCCGAGAATCTTCACAAAGGTTCTGGGTGCTCTTCTGGCGGTACTAAGACCGCGAGGAATTGCGGTAGCTCCGTACCTAGACGACATTCTGATACAAGCTTCAAGCTTTCAAACTGCCAAGTCTCATACAGAGTTAGTACTGGCATTTCTAAGGTCGCATGGATGGAAGGTGAACGAAAAGAAGAGTTCTCTCTTTCCACTCACAAGAGTTCCCTTCTTGGGGACTCTTATAGATTCTGTAGAAATGAAGATTTACCTGACAGAAGACAGGTTAGTAAAAGCTTCAAAATGCATGCCGTGTCCTTCATTCCATTCAACACCCGTCAGTAGCTCAATGCATGGAGGTGATCGGCTTAATGGTAGCAGCAATGGACATAGTACCCTTTGCACGCCTACATCTCAGACCGCTGCAATTGTGCATGCTAAGTCAGTGGAATGGGGATTACTCAGACTTGTCCCCTACTCTGAATCTGGATCAAGAGACCAGAAATTATCTTCTATGGTGGCTTTCTCTGCCACATCTGTCCAGGGGGATGCCATTCAGCAGGCCGGACTGGACAATTGTAACAACAGACGCCAGCCTACTAGGTTGGGGCGCTGTCTGGAATTCTCTGAAGGCTCAGGGACAATGGAATCAGGAGGAGAGTCTCCTACCAATAAACATTCTGGAATTGAGAGCAGTTCTCAATGCCCTTCTGGCTTGGCCCCAGTTAACAACTCGGGGGTTCATCAGGTTTCAGTCGGACAACATCACGACTGTAGCTTACATCAACCATCAGGGAGGGACAAGAAGCTCCCTAGCAATGATGGAAGTATCAAAGATAATTCGCTGGGCAGAGTCTCACTCTTGCCACCTGTCAGCAATCCACATCCTGGGAGTGGAGAACTGGGAGGCGGATTTCTTAAGTCGTCAGACTTTTCATCCGGGGGAGTGGGAACTTCATCCGGAGGTCTTTGCCCAAATACTTCGACGTTGGGGCAAACCAGAGATAGATCTCATGGCGTCTCGACAGAACGCCAAGCTTCCTCGTTACGGGTCCAGATCCAGGGATCCGGGAGCGGTTCTGATAGATGCTTTGACAGCACCTTGGACCTTTGGGATGGCTTATGTGTTTCCACCCTTCCCGATGCTTCCTCGATTGATTGCCAGAATCAAACAGGAGAGAGCATCAGTGATTCTAATAGCGCCTGCATGGCCACGCAGGACTTGGTATGCAGATCTAGTGGACATGTCATCCTGTCCACCTTGGTCGCTACCTCTGAAACAGGACCTTCTGATCCAGGGTCCCTTCAAACATCAAAATCTAATTTCTCTGAAGCTGACTGCTTGGAAATTGAAAGCTTGATTTTATCAAAACGTGGTTTTTCTGAGTCAGTTATTGATACCTTAATACAGGCTAGGAAGCCTGTTACCAGAAAGATTTACCATAAGATATGGCGCAAATACTTATATTGGTGCGAATCCAAGAGTTACTCATGGAGTAAGGTTAGGATTCCGAGGATATTGTCTTTTCTACAAGAAGGTTTAGAAAAGGGTTTATCCGCTAGTTCCTTAAAGGGACAGATTTCAGCTCTGTCCATTCTTTTACACAAACGTCTGTCAGAAGTTCCGGACGTTCAAGCTTTTTGTCAGGCTTTAGCTAGGATCAAGCCTGTGTTTAAAACTGTTGCTCCACCATGGAGTTTGAACTTAGTTCTTAATGTTTTACAGGGGGTTCCGTTTGAACCCCTTCATTCCATTGATATCAAGTTGTTATCTTGGAAAGTTCTGTTTTTAATGGCGATTTCCTCGGCTCGAAGAGTCTCTGAGTTATCTGCCTTACATTGTGATTCTCCTTATCTGATTTTTCATTCAGACAAGGTAGTTCTGCGTACTAAACCTGGGTTCCTACCTAAGGTGGTCACTAACAGGAATATCAATCAAGAGATTGTGGTTCCATCTTTGTGTCCTAATCCTTCTTCGAAAAAGGAACGTCTGCTACACAATCTAGATGTAGTCCGTGCCCTGAAATTTTATCTACAGGCAACTAAGGATTTTCGACAAACGTCTTCCCTGTTTGTCGTTTATTCTGGTCAGAGGAGAGGTCAAAAAGCTTCGGCTACCTCTCTCTCCTTTTGGCTTCGTAGCATAATACGGTTAGCCTATGAGACTGCTGGACAGCAGCCTCCTGAAAGAATTACAGCACATTCTACTAGAGCTGTGGCTTCCACTTGGGCCTTTAAGAATGAGGCTTCTGTTGAACAGATTTGCAAGGCTGCAACTTGGTCTTCTCTTCATACTTTTTCCAAATTTTACAAATTTGACACTTTTGCTTCTTCGGAGGCTGTTTTTGGGAGAAAGGTTCTTCAGGCAGTGGTTCCTTCCGTATAAAGAGCCTGCCTGTCCCTCCCGTCATCCGTGTACTTTAGCTTTGGTATTGGTATCCCATAAGTAATGGATGATCCGTGGACTGGATACACTTAACAAGAGAAAACATAATTTATGCTTACCTGATAAATTTATTTCTCTTGTAGTGTATCCAGTCCACGGCCCGCCCTGTCACTTTAAGGCAGGTAATTTTTCCATTAAACTACAGTCACCACTGCACCCTATGGTTTTCCTTTCTCTGCATGTTTTCGGTCGAATGACTGGTAATGGCAGTTAGGGGAGGAGCTATATAGCAGCTCTGCTGGGTGAATCCTCTTGCACTTCCTGTTGGGGAGGAGTTAATATCCCATAAGTAATGGATGATCCGTGGACTGGATACACTACAAGAGAAATAAATTTATCAGGTAAGCATAAATTATGTTTTTTCTCTCTCTCTCTCTCTCTCTATATATATATATATATATATATATATATATATATATATATGTGTAAACAAAAAACAATATATAAACTTGCTTAAATCATAATCTAAGAAATAATCAATAATACAAAAGCACTAAGTGCCCTAAAAAAGGATAAATGTCCCAAGTAATCACAGTGGTAATGCTCAGCAGGTGAGCCTCAGGGAAAAAAGAAACACATATAATGAAGTTCTGTGGTTATATAAAAAATTGCAGAAGAGCCAGAAACGGTACTCACATTGTCTAGAGCTTCAAAATCAAGCTCTAGATATACAGGCACAGGAAGCAATAGGAGACAAGGCAAAGAACGATTTTCCAGCTTCAAAGAATGAATCAGAAGTGGTTAAAAAGTATTACAATTTATTAAAAAAAAGCCACAAGGCATACAATTAGACTGTCACAATCATAGACTGCTGCAAGCAAAAGACTCTGTGTATCACAATGTCTAATGAATGCTGTGCAAGTCCAGTAAGAAATAAGTCCCCGCCCCTTTTGTGACGTCACTACACTCCGACGTACATTTTGCCAATCACAGCTTGGCTTTTTCGAAAAATCACATTGATAAATGCTGACAGCATACACTGTCAGCATTTATCATTGCACCAGCAGTTCTTGTGAACTGCTGGTTCAATGCCGCCCCCTGCAGATTCGCGGCTGCTAGCAGGGGGTGTCAATCAACCCGATCGCATTCGATCAGGTTGATTTCTGTCCGTGACCTCAGAGCAGGTGAACAAGTTATGGAGCAGCGGTCTCGCGCAGAAACAGGGGCATCAAGCTCCATACAGAGCTTGATAAATCCGCCCCTTAGTGTACTCCTGTTGGGTTTGCACACATTGCTAAAAATAATTGTATGTATTTAGATTTGAGAAAAATATTCTCCTCTATCTCCGCTGATTTTTAAAACATAGTCGGGTCTTTTCAAAACTGACCAGAGATAAGCAACGTTGGCAGAAATAGCCTCCTTAAAGGGACACTGAACCCAAATATGTTCTTTCATGATTTAGATAGAGCATGCAATTTTAAGCAACTTTCTAATTGACTCCTATTATCAATTTTTCTTCGTTTTCTTGCTATCTTTACATGGAAAAAAAAAGGCATCTAAGCTTTGTTTTTTTTGGTTCAGACCTCTGGACAGCTTTTTTTTATTGGTGGATGAATTTATCCACCAATCAGCAAGGACAATCCAGGTTGTTCACCAAAAATGGGCCGGCATCTAAGCTTACATTCTTGCATTTCAAATAAAGATACAAAGAGAATGATGAAAATTTGAAAATAGGAGTAAATTCAAACGTTGCTTAAAGTTTTATGCTCTAAGTCATGAAAAAAAAATGTGGGTTTAGTGTCCCTTTAAGAAAATATTATCCAAGTCACTTAATTTCTAAAGTCATTCTTTACCACCAACTTGTAAACCCCAACCCAAATTAAATTGGTTTAAAAAATAGTAGCAGACACAGACGAAAGCAGGCACAGGGGTTATATCCAAAAAGTTTATTAAAGCCATCCAGTACAAAAGTTAGAACAAAGAGAAGGGGGAAGTAAACACGGTCTTACTTGTCTCAGCTCACTCCCGCCTTACTCATAGACCAAAAAAATAGTATACATGTTGTCAGAATTATAACAAGGTGGCTATATACAGATAATCAGGTAGCATATGAGTAGAGTTCAATGTAGTCATATACTCTAACTTACTTTAAAGGGACACTGAACTCAAATGTTTTCTTTCGTGATTCAGATAGAGCATGCAATTTTAAGCAACTCTCTAATTTACTCCTATTATCAATTTTTCTTCATTCTCTTGCTATCTTTATTTGAAAAAGAAGGCATCAAAGTTGGTTTTTTTTTTTGGTTCAGACCTCTGGACAGCACTTTTTTATTGGTGGATTGATTATCCACCATTCAGCACGAACAACCCAAGTTGTTCACCAAAAATGGTCCGGCATCTAAACTTACATTCCTGCATTTCAAATAAAGATACCAAGAGAATGAAGAAAATTTGATAATAGGAGTAAATTAGAAAGTGGCTTAAAATGTCATAATCTATCTGAATCACGAAAGAAAAAATTTGGGTTCAGTGTCCCTTTAATTAGACGTTTATGAACATAATTATAGGTCTCAAATGTAAAATGTTTAACTGTCAATTATTACGTAATTCACATGGCTAAATAACAAATCAATATACAAACACTCCTCTTTTATATTTGTAAACATAGTTACAATACATATTTGCTAGATGTGTTAAACTTTAAACTAAATCACATTTTAATTGTTTTTGAGACGTTTAACAATAAAGTACAAATCTAGTTAAAAAGTCTGTTTGTCTGACTTATTTGAAGTCAATTTTAACTAACTCTACACTGTTTAAGACAGAAAAAAAATGAGAACAGTATTTTAGCCAATAAGGTTAAAGTTAAGTCAGTTTACAAGTCGGTCAAAGCATGGCTACTTTTCAAATAATTCAAAGTCATCTAATTTAAAAAATAAATTGAGAATAAGTAGACTTAAAACTGACATGAACCTGGCAAATTTGACTGACTTTTGGAAACTTTTTGTCCAGCCACCATGTTAAAAAAGTTTGGCTGGACTTTATCACACCATGTTCCCCCTGTTGACTAATGCAATGAAGAGTCAAAGTATTTAGATGACTTGTCCTAATGATTGTTTCTTTGCTGCTTTGTATGACTCGACTTAGAATTTATTTTTTTATTACTAGGTAACACAAAGTTAGAAAGTCTAAAAAGTGTGATAACCTTAGTTATAATATGCATATTTGTTCTTTAGCTATAGAGTTATGAATATAATTTCAGAAGCTACAAAGAATATAGGCTTCTTAGACTGTTCATTAATTTTCTTAATGTTGACTTTAAATGGTGATGGTACTCTTAAAAGGGACAGTCTACTCCAGAATTTTTATTTTTTTAAAAGATTTGTGTTGGTTATGCAAAACTGGGGAATGGGTAATAAAGGGATTATCTAATCCCTTTATTACCCATTCCCCAGTTTTGCATAACCAACACGGTTATATTAATATACTTTCTGACTCTGATTACCTTGTATCTAAGCCACTCCAGACTGCCCCCTTATCTCAGTTCTTTTGACAAACTTGCATTTTAGCCAATCAGTGCTGACTCCTAGGTAACTCCATGGGTGTGAGCACAATGTTATCTATATGGCACACACAAACTAATGTTATCTAGCTGTAAAAAGCTGTCAAAATCCCCTGAGATAAGAGACACTCTTCAAGGGCTTAGAAATTAACATATCTAGGTTTAGCTTCCAACAAAAAATACCAAGAGAATAAAGCAAATTTGATGATAAAAGTAAATTGGAAAGTTGTTTAAAATTGCATGCTCTATCCGAATCATGAAAGTTTAATTTTGACTTGAGTGTCCCTTTAAAGCAGAAGTTATGTGCTAAGGAAAATAAACATATAAGGGATGCAAGAATTTGAGAGATAGAGGAGCTTACTGGACAGCCATCTATAGTTTATCTGTATTTGTCTACAGATAGTACAATAGATAGTACAATTGTTTAGTACAATAGAATCACAGAATAAAAAAGTAGGAGTGTAGGCAATGTTTATAGTGTAAAATCAGCACAAGGGATTGTGTACCTAGATATAATAGTTTAAGTTTAGATGCAGAATCGTGTGAGCTTATATAGAACTAGATTATAAGTGGAGCGTTATTCATCGCTATTTTTTTGTGTGTTAGTGGGACTTGTTGGTTAGGTGTTTGATGCGTCTCTGGTGCTGGTATAATTATTTTTGAAGTTGGGGTGTCTGTCTACCCAAGTACTTTTATGTCTGGCTCCTTTGGGTGCAATATATTTCGCTCTGATGTTGTAGTTTGTCTATTCCTGATTTGGTCTCCTTAGTTTTTATTATATGTTTCATTATTTAGCTTTTAAGCAAATCCTGAAAGTGGAGGGATGTCACTGTTGTAACTATTAGTCCTGTATTGTATGTTTTAAATTATGTTGTGCTTTACACTTAAATTCCAATTGTGTGTTTTGTATCCCTTTTAGAACATTTTTGTCTTGAGAAAGGCCCACATTGCGGCCGAAATGTCGACAATAATTCTATTGCTATATCCATTTGGAAATAAAATTACACTGTCTTGCATGAAAAGGTCCTGTGAGTGCCCTCCTTTCAAAGAAAGAAGTTTCTAAATATATCCATGAGGACAGCACATGGGTAGTGAATACACCTTGGAGGCTGGAGTGTTGGGCTATCGGCTATTTGTTTTATATATATATATATATATATATATATATATATATATACCTGTATATATAAGAGTATTGAAATAAGCACTCACTGGGCTTCAGTCGACTGTGACAAAAAATATATCCTTTATTGTGACGTTTCGGGACACAAACAGTCCCTTCCTCTGACAAACAACTTGTGCAAACTGCAAACGTTTTAGGTATGAGCATATGCTTGATGGTTTGATGCCTTCGGGTGTAGAGTGTGAATTTATAACACTACTTGTCCAAGATCTTACATCTGATGGGATGATGGTTAGGGTGTATCATTATAAAGAGGTTCTCATTGGTTGCTAAGTGAGAAGCATGTCACACACGTAAGCTGTTGTTGAACTATGACAGGCATATTACTAAAATCCTGATTGGAAGATGTTTAGGGAGTGTTACCAATGAGCGGCCCCTATTGGTTACTTAGAGTGAGTAGATTTTAAAAGTTACGTTATCATGGCATCTCCTATTTTGTTACGGTACTTTACTGGTGGATCACTGCCGATTAGCTTAGTGGCATCACATAACATATGATATCTTCACTTTTATACAATGAAATACACACTTAATTTTGTAATAATGTGTACTGATGAGGTCACAAATTTGTTTGCACACGGGCAGCTAGGATTGGCTGTGCACAAAGGGGGAGTTTCACAAAGATCACGAAAGAAAAAATTTGGGTTCAGTGTCCCTTTAATTAGACGTTTATGAACATAATTATAGGTCTCAAATGTAAAATGTTTAACTGTCAATTATTACGTAATTCAACAAGTTTGCACAAGTTGTTTGTCAGAGGAAGGGACTGTTTGTGCCCCAAAACATCATACAGATATATTTTTTGTCACAGTCGACTGAAGCCCAGTGAGTGCTTATTTCAATACTCTTATTATCAGTTTATAGCACCCTGGCAGCTGCGGATAGTTTGTGAGAGTACATACAACTTGGACTATATATATATATATATATATATATATATATACACTGTATATATATATATATATATGTGTGTGTGTGTGTGTGTCTAAATATGTGTATAGGTGTATATATATATATATATATATATATATATATATATATATATATATATATATATATATATATATATATATATATATATATAAATCTATGTAAATCTATGTATATACAAGTGTATTTATGTGTTTATATATGTATGTATATACTTACATAGAAGTTACAAAAACAAAAATACACAGGCTCAAATCCATGAAGTTTAAAAAATAAAAAAGACAGCATAAAAACAATTGTACTTAAGCATTAGATAAAAGGTAAGACTGCAGGCCAGTGGCGTCACTAGGGGGGGGGCGGGGGGGGCGGGCCGCACCCGGGTGACACCCACCAGAGGGTGACACCAAAAAAAAAAAAAAAATTTTTTTTTTTTTTTTTTTTTTTTAAATTTTATTGAAATTCAAAGAAATACAATGTTGAGATGCATAGATTATTTTATTAGAGGCTGGCATTTGTGAACATTGGTGGGACTTGGGAAGATGTAGACACACAATTTTTTTGCCACTTGAGCCAGTGCTGCAATTTCAACAAATAGTTTTCCCGGCTACTTTTGCTTGTTTGTACTTTGCTTCTCCCCTGCCCAATTTCGCTATGAATGTTGTGGGCATGCCGTGGGGCTTGCAAAGTTGCGCTGCTAGCCTAAACCTGCCTGCCTATCTGTGCTCACTGCTCAGTGACATGTGGAGCAGTGGAGTCACTCACTGCTGTGCTGTCTCTCTAAACGGGAACTGGCAAATCATGAGGGGATGGCTAGCACCTGACCGCATGACTGTTTGACACTGTCTTTAAAGTGAAGGAGCCACGTATGATGCCCACCAGACCATTACGGTTACGGTACACTAAGTGCACACTGAACAGGTAGGAGGGCGGGCGGGGGTCTGGGGGTGGGCAGAGTGCAGAGGTGATTGGCCATAAGTGTTTGTGTGTGCATCTGAGTATTTTTTAAGTGTGTCTGAGTGTTTGTATGTGTGCTTGCCTGTGTTTTTGTGTGTGTCTGCTTTCTGGGGGGGGGGGTGACACCATAACTTACCGCACCGGGTGACACCAACCCTAGTGACGCCACTGCTGCAGGCGGGATAATCTTGTCTACCTAGACATCTACCTATGTACTGACTATATATTTACATACATATATACTTATATAAACGCACATATACTGTACACATGTATATACATATATGAACTTAAGAGCCTTTCCACTCAAATACCTTAAAACTTGTAAAATCATTTATAATCATTTGTAATGTTTAATAATGATTTTTTTACTAAGCATTTAATGTAAATATTTGACATTCAAATGTTTTCACTTAGAAGAAATTGTTCTGAAATTAGCACACATCACACACAAACAATTTACTTTTAACTTGTAATAGACTCGCTAACCCGCCCGCATTCAAATTTTACTTCATTTGGTGTTTGTGTGCGAGCAAAAAACTAATTTAGTGCGCTTCTACTAAATCTGGTCCTTAATGTATTCAGGACCAGAACATGCATTTAAAATAAAAATTTTTATAGATAAATAAAAACTGCAATGCATTTTTAACCCCTTAATGACCACAATGTACCCTGTATGTCACTGGTCGTTAAGGGTTTTTTCAGGACATAATAGCACAAGTCTAGCAAGAACACGCTATTAATGCACTCCCTCCAGCAGACTTTGTGGAATAGAGCAGTCTCAACGCTGGTGGCAAGACCGCGCTATAAAACAATCAAGTCCCAAAAAAAGGCCAGTGACATACAGGGTACGTCGCTGGTCCTTAAGGGGTTAAATGTCCTGGTTTAGATTAAACAAATATAAAATATTGCAATCACTTAAACTTAGCATTATTTTATTTAGAAGAACAGCACTCAATATTTCTCAACGTTATAGCTTATCTAGACCTAGCTACTTCAATTTATGTATTTTTGCCAATGATGATTAATATGTTTATGACGAGCAATTGAATGATAAAAGTCTTCAATGGCAAAAAGTACATCATAAGAATAAAATCTATGCTTTTCCATGCCAGAAAATATGTTTCCAACCAAATCCCAATTCTCCAGTCATTCAAGGAACAAGACACAATATGTTCTTAAATACAAAACCAATAAATAGTTAAATTAAAATTAAATCAACATGATTTCCCTATATCATTTATGTCACATTAAAGCACAGCTTTGAAGCAAACACAACTCGCATTAACAAGACTATTTGCCAAAAGCCTTAGTGCCAGATTTTGAAGTCTGATCAGGCATTCACTAAGGGTTGAGAAAATTAATTGAGGTTTACTCATTTCATCCTAAACATCATCAATATTTCTAACTCCTCTTAGTACATGAAAAAAATATAAACTCCATCTAAATAAAATGCAAACTTTTATTGAAGCATCATTAAAAATATTGTAGACATGGAGATGATCAGCACAGTCTTCTGTTTTGTGCCCCCAGAGACACTTAATCATAGACTCAAAGTCATACGAGTGCATTTCCTTTTCATAGAGTACAAATTGGTTAATTACATTAACCCTTTAAACACTAAAAATAGTTGACCCCATACAAGAAACGATACAAAATACATTATTACAATACATCTGAATTACTAATCAACAAAAAAACATATTATGATCTATATTTAGATCTGTAGGAACTCTCATATTTAATGTATAATTCCAGTATAACTCTTTTTTGTCTACAATATTATATCTGTTGCCACCTCTAGGTGCCACTTTGAAAACATCAATCATTTTAACTGAAAAGTTAACTTGGTTAGTGAGATGAATTTCAATATAAATATCTTGCTACTGTAGAATCATTATAATATTTATTTTATCATTACCTTTAATATTGATTTTAAATATATATATATATATATATATATACATACACATATACATATATCTATACCTGTATATATTCAGGTTTAATGCTATATAGGTCTAATGGGGGGGAGGGTTAGCACACGAGCAATAAGTGTTAGGTTTTTTCTTTAGCGTGCTCCATTAAAGTCTATGGGGAGAAGAACTTAATGGGTTACAATTTCCGAAGTCCTGAAGTTAGGGCACAAACAATTTAGTTTCAACTTGTAATACCTGCTCACATTAGAAGTTTACTTTGTGTGGTGTTTGCACGCAAGCAGAAAAAAATAGCGTGCCCCTTGTAATCTGGCCCATGGTAAATGTGGCAAAAATGACATGTTAGTAAATAGACCCCAAACGCGTTTCTACAGTTGACATAAAAGGCTATGGGCCAGATTACGAGTGGAGCACAAACCCTTGCACCCAAGCAATAAGAAGTTTATCACAGGGGTTTGCGCTCTTCTGTCTTCCTGCTGGTATTACGAGTTGAAAGTAAACATGATCCTTGAACGCAATTGAGATTTACGCTAGAAAGATTACTGCAAGTTTAGAGCTCTGGTTAACTGTTTCGCAAAACTAAAAAGTGTCACAAGATTCATCAAAAATACATTAGAAAGTATAGTTATACTCTTAGGGGTCAATTTATCTAAGTGCGAGCGGACATGATCCGATATAGCGGATCATGTCCGCTGCACATCGATAAATGCCGACAGCATACTCTGTCAGCATTTATCATTACACCAGCAGTTCTTGTGAACTGCTGGTGCAATGCCGCCCCCTGCAGATTCATGGCCAATCGGCCGCTAGCAGGGGGTGTCAATCAACCCGATCGTATGCGATCGGGCTGATTGCTGTGCGCTACCTCAGAAGTGGCGGATGAGTTAAGGAGCAGCGGTCTTTGGACCGACTACTGCTTCTTAACTTCCGCTTCAGGCGAAACTGAAGTGGAGCGGGTCGGAAGCAGCAGCCACTGCTTCATAAATCGACCCCATAATATCACCATCTAATAAAACATTTAAAAAAAATATTGCACACAAGTTATAACGGCTCAAAGAAATGAGTTATCATGTGTTACTAAACAAAGCAGACAAAGGGCTTTAACATAGACATATATACATATGTCTAAATATGTTTAAATGTATGTATGTGTGTGTATAATATATATATATATATATATATGGGAAATGACGGAGGGGACGCAACTGCTAAGAGCTAATAAGTAGTGACCCACCAGTTCTTGGACAAATACCGGTATGGCCTCAATATGACTTAAATGTGGTGCAGACCCTTAAAATAAATTATATGGGTTTTAAGACAGAGAAAGAACCTGAACCTAGTATATCAGGATGAAAGACAGGGAATTCAGCACTCTTTTCAAAAAGTTTTTTATTTAGCTCATCAAAGTAAAATGAGGGGTATCCCAAAAAAAGAATAAACTTGAGTGGCCACAAGAGAGGACAATCTCTAGCATTTATTTAGCGAAACATATTGTTTCAAAAATACAGATACAATATGTCTATAACAATAGACCAAGAAAGAAATTGTACATACAACAGAAAAAATGAACACAAAATAATAAAACAAACCTGACCGGTCAGGGGTTAGCGTGAATACCTGAACTTTGTACATATACTGACATGGAATTTCAACAGGTATACCTATATTACAGAAGATAGCTAAATTTGCTGTCAATTATCATGTCAGACAGAGATATCTCAATGTGTGAATGGTGAAGTACCTATATTTCACACGGAGCCTTTGTCATACTACTACACCCAGCTGCGAACGGCACCTTCAAGTATAGGGTTAATTGCCGGGCAGGTATAAGAATGGGATCTAAGTAGATACTGACATTTGCGCCCACAGAAATATGGTGTAACTATGGGCAATACATATAAGGCATATTTTTATATTGTGCATACAAATAAAAAGGGAGATATATTAGTGAGACACACTTTTTAAACTACTACACCCTACTGCGTGCGGCACCTTAAGATATAAGGCTTAATGCCGTGCAGGTGTATAGATGGGATCTAAGTAGTTAATAGTGTATCTCATAATATGTACATTCGTACAAATCCATCTTACAGGAGATCCTTCATGAGCGTAGGTTTGCAGAGCTGTTAAGTTCAGTGGCGTTCACACGAACCTCATGTTCCGTGTCGGCTTGTCCAATGCCGACGCGCGTTTCACCCGCTGGGTGTGTCGGGCTTCGTCAGGGCGTAATCTGACGAAGCCCGACACACCCAGCGGGTGAAACGCGCGTCGGCATTGGACAAGCCGACACGGAACATGAGGTTCGTAAGATGGATTTGGGGATCCACAAAGGACTGCTTGCCATACAATAGTCCTGGGACTGAGCAGGAAACAGGTCGTATGCCATTATAAGTCTTGCCTGATAAATAGGCACATCTATATAAGAACTGGATATTGCTACCCGGTTGCAAGGGTAAAACTACAAGTCTCGAAATAACATCATTACTAAGCACAACTATCGTGCAGTCTCCCACTTTGCACTTATGCTTACCATCTCTATCATGAACTTTTCATCCTCATGCATTTAAGACTGCTTGCACGGGACTGTCTAGCAACTAACAGAAATATATGCTACTATCTGCCTGCTACTTATTCCTGCTGAGCTACGTTCCATGCTTACGCCTATACTGTTTGCTTCCTGCTTACTAACAGACGAATGTACATATTATGAGATACACTATTAACTACTTAGATCCCATCTATACACCTGCACGGCATTAAGCCTTATATCTTAAGGTGCCGCACGCAGTAGGGTGTAGTAGTTTAAAAAGTGTGTCTCACTAATATATCTCCCTTTTTATTTGTATGCACAATATAAAAATATGCCTTATATGTATTGCCCATAGTTACACCATATTTCTGTGGGCGCAAATGTCAGTATCTACTTAGATCCCATTCTTATACCTGCCCGGCAATTAACCCTATACTTGAAGGTGCCGTTCGCAGCTGGGTGTAGTAGTATGACAAAGGCTCCGTGTGAAATATAGGTACTTCACCATTCACACATTGAGATATCTCTGTCTGACATGATAATTGACAGCAAATTTAGCTATCTTCTGTAATATAGGTATACCTGTTGAAATTCCATGTCAGTATATGTACAAAGTTCAGGTATTCACGCTAACCCCTGACCGGTCAGGTTTGTTTTATTATTTTGTGTTCATTTTTTCTGTTGTATGTACAATTTCTTTCTTGGTCTATTGTTATAGACATATTGTATCTGTATTTTTGAAACAATATGTTTCGCTAAATAAATGCTAGAGATTGTCCTCTCTTGTGGCCACTCAAGTTTATTCTTTTTTTGGGATACCCCTCATTTTACTTTGATGAGCTAAATAAAAAACTTTTTGAAAAGAGTGCTGAATTCCCTGTCTTTCATCCTGATATACTAGGTTCAGGTTCTTTCTCTGTCTTAAAACCCATATAATATATATATATATATATATATTTATATATATGTGTGTGTGTGTGTACATATGGATTTATATGTGTATATATGTATTTACAGACATATATACACATACAAACAAATAAATGCATATGTAAACATATATAGACATACATATAAGTGCATTGGAGCCCTTTGCAGTTAAGTAGATGAAAACATGTAAAAAAATATTTATGCAATAATCATATTCAAAAATGGTTTTAACTGTATTTAATGTAAATATTTCACATTCTAATGTTCTGCACATAGCAGAATGGGTTCTATGTATTTTCAAATAGATATTCCTATATATATCTGTACATATTTAAACCTCAGTGACATGCCATCATAGGAGGCAGTTAATTTGAAAAAAGAATTGTTTTTAATGATTTTTATTAAAAAATTAAGTGTCTGTTTTTGGATGCCTTAACTTGCAAAAATCTACCCCCCCCCAGCCTGAGCGATCCATGTTGCGCAATGAAGGTGTAAGTAGGGATGGGCGAATGTTTCTAAAAATTTGAAATTTAAAATGAATTTTGATACATTCGTTCAAATCGAATTTCGATTGTTTATATAACATTCTATTTTTGAATTTTCGTTTTCGAATTTTTCAATAAAATTCAAAAATATTTGTTCGCATAATAGAATGTTTAGCTATGTAATTCATTCAATTTCGAAATGTAATATTCGAATTCGAATGTGACATTCGAATTCGAATGTGACATTCAAATTTGAAATAGTATTTCTAGTCTACAACTGTGTTTGAAATATAATATTCGAATTTGAATGCTACATTCGAATTCGAATGTCACATTCGAATTTTAAGTAGTATTTCTAGTCTAATACTGTGTTTGAAATGTAATATTCGAATTTGAATGTCACATTCGAATTCAAAATAGTATTTCTAGTCTAATAATGTGTTTTAAGTGTAATATTCAAATTTGAATGTCACATTCGAATTCAAAATAGTATTTCTAGTCTAATACTGTGTTTTTTAAATGTAATATTTGAATTTGAATGTCACATTCGAATTCGAAATAGTATTTCTAGTTTGCAACTGTGTTTAATAAATGTAATATTCAAATTAGAATGTGATATTCTAATTTGAATATTACATTTATTAATTCGAATTCGAAATAGTATTTCTAGTCTAATACTGTGTTTTATAAATGTAATATTCGAATTCAAATGTGACATTCGATTCGAATGTGATATTCGATTCGAATGTGATATTCGATTCGAATGTGATATTCGATTTGAATGTGACATTCAAAATAGTGTTTCTAGTCTACAATTGTGTTTTATAAATGTAATATTCGAATTTGAATGTGACATTCGAATGTGACATTCGAATTCGAAAGTGACATTCAAATTCGAATGTGACATTCGAAAACTGTAAATAACATTTGAAAATCGAATTTTTAAGAATATTCGTTCTTATCAACATTCTATTATGTAAATCGAATTTCTACAATAACATTCGTTCTAACATTCAAATTCGGATATAAACACATTCGCCCATCCCTAGGTGTAAGCTGGGAAGAGGATTTCCCCAAAAGCAGGTCTAAAACTCAATGGCAGGAGATAAAAATCAAAAAATGACAAACCAGACAGGTAGAATAGAAGAGATTTGGTCAGAATATCTGAGATCAGGGCAGGCAGCAAGAAGCAAGGTCAATTTAGAAGCCAAAGGTCAAAAGCAGGGAGATCAGTATATTGAAAAGAACTCAGGAACAAGTACATGGAAAAAGCTTGGTCTCTAAAAAAACTGTCAGAATAACCTAGCACTGAGTTAGAGGACTGTACAGGCTTTATAGGCCCATAAGAATGAGGAATGCCCCTGCTGCCATGGAAACATGGAAGCTAAAACCTTAGGAGCCAATAGGAAATTCAGCTGACAGGGAAGTAACCTCTGAACTATCCCGTGCTGCTGTGACATCAGGAGAACATGTACGCTTACACACACGACCCGGGAGGACCCCTGCCTCTGGTTTCAGTGACCCCCAGGTAAGGGAACCCCTCCCGGTTCTGTGACAGTGCCCCCTAGCAAGGCGCAATCTCCGGGAGCGAACAGGGAATAGCCTGTCAGGTTGTCTCAGATGAAAAGCTCACACTTTGGAAGCAGCGTGGAGATGCTCAACAGGCTCCCAAGAACGCTCCTCAGGACGTAACCTTTCCAGTGCACCAGATACTCTAGTCTGCCACCTCTCCTCATGGAATCCAGGATCTCCTGTACTTCGTATTCATCATTATCCTGGACTTATCCTGGAAGGAGAGGGTTCACGATTCGGGAAGTGATTCTCATGCCAGGGTTTGAGTAGGAGGCAGTAGAAGCCTGACAGCAACAGGACTAATTATTTTGGATATGATGAATGGACCAAGAAAATGAGGACCAAATTTATTTGTGGGACAGGAAAGATGAAGACCCACAACCCGGCACCCGTGCCAACACCTGCACGAATACCGAGCTACAGGCGCGCCCCCATCTGTCACAACAGCCGTGCGGGGAAGCCGCGAGAACCCCCGCCACTGGATACAGTGACCTCCAGGTAAGGGAACCCCTCCAGGTTCCGTGACAGAAGGAGAGGCTGCAAGCCATTTAACTGCCCTCCCATTGCACAACATGGATATCTTGCTAATTAAGGGTATGAGCCACGAAAACTAGCACCACCCAGTGGTGCTACTTAAGCTCCTCGTGGACCATACGCTCCCAATAGAGGCTGCTGTCCAAGCAGCCTCGGGAGACAATCAGGTCTCTCACATTCAGTGACATCCCTCTTGTGGAGCCTGGAGGAGGCGTGTTATATACTGGCGTGTTCACACAGTGAAGTGAAGACAATAGCACACACATGACTGAGCGAGTCGACTGAGTGTGTGGTGACTTCTGTGGTGGGACTTCAACTATTTATCCTGCCCTGGAGTCTGGATGACTTTGTTGCCGTTTTGCAACTGGCTGACTGCAGTGACTGGTGGTGGTCTGGTGTAGAAGACAACTGTGTGACCACAGTCTGGTAGTTACACGACCAGTCACCACACAGTGTCACACACTAAGCTGGCCGTTCAGATGATCTGATCCATCTCATATGCGGATGCGTTACGGGTATTACAATTACTACTATATTCTTTCTCTTCTGAATCATGTCTGTTTTTATTTATTGTAGGTAAAGGAGGATAAAGAATAAAGTAGTAATTGTAATACCCGTAACGCATCCGCATATGAGAGTCTGAAGCCCTTTGATAGTGACACCCCCTTTGTTTAAAATAATAACACATGATGGAGCTCCTTCTCTTTGAGTTAATTGCTAGCTCTGACTGCCACATAAAGTATTTTCTTATATTTATTAATTTAGTAAGTTTATCTATTGACTACTTATGTATGGCCATCTCTCTCATTACATGATGAATAACTTCCTTCATACAAATGTATTTTTAGAGCTCATATAAAGAAATCCAAAAGTGTGTGCGTGTGTGTGTGTGTGTCAGTGTGAGTGTATGTGTGTGTATGAGTGTGTGTGTGTGTGTATAAGTGTGTCTGTATGAGTGTATGTGTGTGTGTATGAGTATATGTGTGTTTATAAGTGTGTGTGTGTCAGTGTGAGTGTATATGTATATGTGTGTGTGTGTGTGTGTGTGTGTGTGTGTGTGTGTGTAAATTAAAGTGGTTCTGATATGTGAGGTTTGACAAACTGTAAGGAACTAATGTAACTCAGACTCAGTCAAAAGCTAAATTGTATTTTATTTTTTATTTTTCAGCCTTTTCATTTAATTTAGCTCTTCACATTCAGTCATTTATAACTCTCTGACCTTGAAATTCACCCTGTTGGCTTTTTTAGGCTAACCAAGCTATATAGCTGTAAATTTGTTTTAATTGAAAGAAACTACAATTAAAGAAATATATGTAGCAGGGTTATCCTTGAAAAAGTCAGGGTGCATTGCAAGGTTTGAGAGTAAAAAAAATGCAATAGCTAAATTAGATGCAAAGGGAGCAAAACAATGAAATGTCTTTGCATTTAATTTAGCTCTGCAAATTCAGTAATTTCTAACTATTAGACCTTAAACTGCACACTGCAGGCTTTTCAATGCTAACCCTGCTACATAACTATCTTTAATTTGCTTTAATTGACAGGAACTACAATTAAAGACATATGTAGCAGAGTTATCCTTGAAAAAGCCAGCACTGGCATTTCAAGGTATGAGAGTTAGAAATGACTAAATATGCATTTCTAATAAAAAAAAATATTTTTGAGCCCCTATTACTTGTGTGCCATATTATTTTTCAATAATTTTATTAGATAGTGTTATTATGCGTGCAACTGTACAGGTGGCCCTCGGTTTACTCCGGTTCAATTTGCGCCGTTTCAGAATAACAACCTTTTTTTCAGTCATGTGACTGCTATTGAAAAGCAGTGCACTAATTAAAATAGCCAGTAG